>NC_089871.1:5291821-5591821 GCF_036373705.1 Amia ocellicauda | reverse complement strand
ATACATCTCTATGAAACCATCAAAATTCAAGCTAATATTTGGAAATAATTGAGTTGGTCGCCACCCTGCAGCAGAGACAAGCGGGACTCGGCACAAATGAAATTATTGACGTATCGTAAGAAATGACAATACTAATAAAAGAAGCACAACCTTAAGTGAACTAAAAACTAATTACTGTATCTAAGCCACATATTAAAACTCAGGCTGATTAATTAATGCATTCAAATAGACATTTCTTTCTGCTCGTTCTCCAGATGCATACACTGATCTGCCATCACCTGCAGAACACATTTAATATTGGTAAAGAAATACACACACGACTTACAGACTCTGCCAGCACCGCGTGGAGAAATCCTTACTCGGACATCGATTCCTCGGGGAGAAAGGCAATCAACAGGGCCGCGCAGGTTTACACAGAGCTGATGGAAAGACTTGAATATATAAAGGCCAGTGACTTAAGCATTGCATTGCCAAAGCCAATATCCTGTGTCAAATTATATCACAACATACAGTGAGGGAAAAAAGTATTTGATCCCCTGCTGATTTTGTACGTTTGCCCACTGACAAAGAAATGATCAGTCTATAATTTTAATGGTAGGTGTATTTTAACAGTGAGAGACAGAATAACAACAAAAAAATCCAGAAAAAAACGCATTTCAAAAAAGTTATACATTGATTTGCATGTTAATGAGGGAAATAAGTATTTGACCCCTTCGACTTAGTACTTGGTGCCAAAACCCTTGTTGGCAATCACAGAGGTCAGACGTTTCTTGTAGTTGACCACCAGGTTTGCACACATCTCAGGAGGGATTTTGTCCCACTCCTCTTTGCAGATCCTCTCAAAGTCATTAAGGTTTCGAGGCTGACGTTTGGCAACTCGAACCTTCAGCTCCCTCCACAGATTTTCTATGGGATTAAGGTCTGGAGACTGGCTAGGCCACTCCAGGACCTTCATGTGCTTCTTCTTGAGCCACTCCTTTGTTGCCTTGGCTGTGTGTTTTGGGTCATTGTCATGCTGGAATACCCATCCACGACCCATTTTCAATGCCCTGGAGGGAAGGAGGTTCTCACCCAAGATTTGACGGTACATGGCTCCGTCCATCGTCCCTTTGATGCGGTGCAGTTGTCCTGTCCCCCAAAAAAAAAACACCCCCAAAGCATAATGTTTCCACCTCCATGTTTGACGGTGGGGATGGTGTTCTTGGGGTCATTCCTCCTCCTCCAAACACGGCGAGTTGAGTTGATGCCAAAGAGCTCGATTTTGGTCTCATCTGACCACAACACTTTCACCCAGTTCTCCTCTGAATCATTCAGATGTTCATTGGCAAACTTCAGACGGGCTTGTACATGTGCTTTCTTGAGCAGGGGGACCTTGTGGGCGATGCAGGATTTCAGTCCTTCACGGCGTAGTGCGTTACCAATTGTTTTCTTGGTGACTATGGTCCCAGCTGCCTTGAGATCATTAACAAGATCCTCCCGTGTAGTTCTGGGCTGATTCCTCACTGTTCTCATGATCATTGAAACTCCACGAGGTGAGATCTTGCATGGAGCCCCAGACCGAGGGAGACTGACAGTTATTTTGCGTTTCTTCCATTTGCGAATAATCGCACCAACTGTTGTCACCTTCTCACCAAGCTGCTTGGCGATGGTCTTGTAGCCCATTCCAGCCTTGTGTAGGTCTACAATCTTGTCTCTGACATCCTTGGACAGCTCTTTGGTCTTGGCCATGGTGGAGAGTTTGGAATCTGGTTGATTGATTGCTTCTGTGGACAGGTGTCTTTTATACAGGTAACGAGCTGAGATTAGGAGAGTCCCTTTAAGAGAGTGCTCCTAATCTCAGCTCGTTACCTGTATAAAAGACACCTGGGAGCCAGAAATCTTGCTGATTGATAGGGGATCAAATACTTATTTCACTCATTAACATGCAAATCAATTTATAACTTTTTTGAAATGCGTTTTTCTGGATTTTTTTGTTGTTATTCTGTCTCTCACTGTTAAAATACACCTACCATTAAAATTATAGACTGATCATTAGTCAGTGGGCAAACGTACACAATCAGCAGAACAAAATTTCATCTTTAAACAAAAGTCATAGGGGATTGCAAACTTGCAGGGCAGCCTTTCCAAGTATATTGGTGCTAGACCAGTGGTTCTCAAACCTGTCCTGGAGTACCACCTACCCTGCTGGTTTTTGTTCCAACCAGCTCTCAATTTCTTAATTAAACCCTTAATTGAACTAATAATTTCCTAAATCAGAGCATTTTTATTATTTTTAACAGTAGAGGTTTTAAGTTAAGTATACATTTGTATAAAGAAATTATTAAGGAGCCAACATTTTATCAGTTACACAATTTGACAGAGTGAAATGTAATCAAATTACATAAATTAAGGGTTCAATTAAGTAATTAAGAGCTCAGTTGGAACAAAAACCAGCAGGGTAGGTGGTACTCCAGGACAGGTTTGAGAACCACTGGCGCTAGACTATTCCTACAACGTGGCTCTGTATTTTACATCCAGAACATTTGGGTTTGACAATTCAATATTGCAAACCACACATTCAACAGCTGAATCGGTCATTTGAGGTTGAACACATAGAAACAGGGTGAGTTTTCGCTTTCCTTGCGAGTTCATAATGCATCTGTGTGTTTCTGTGACTCGCCTTTGATAAAGTTACCAGGCAAAATAAATAAAAACTGGCATTAATAACGTGTGCATCATAAACCAGCACAGTCCTGGGGACACCACAGCTGGAAAACGATACAAAAGCATGCCTTGTCATTATGTACATCATTTTAATTCAGAATGAATCATAATTAAATTAAACAATTGCAGCCATCAGTGTTGTAGCATTACCATGTTTTTATGTGACATTTTTACATACAAAATCAAAAAATCTTTTCTCCCCCCCCCGCCCACTCAGTGTATTATTATTATATATATAATGCATTAAGCAGTCTGTCACCGAAAGAAACCAAAAAGATATATTAGAATTATTACATTTATTAGGCGTATGAAAAACATTACTCTGCTTTTCACTTGCATAATTTATTCCTGCGTCAAACAATATTCACAGCTATATACATTCAAATTTGGCCATTTTTTAAACAGAAACAACCTATATAACCTAGCTTAAAAAAAAAAAAAAAAAAAAAAAGATAGAAAAGCAATTATAACATTAAACAATATAATTCTTTTAAAAAATATGATTAATGAAAATATCTTTACAATGATATGAAAATTAAATTAGAATTGCTTCTTATAACCATAGGCACATTGTAACGTGTGAGACTCTGAATGTCTCGATTCCAAACACGTGTTCCGCTCGTTACCCAAGAACAGAAATTCAGAAATCAGCCCGTCTTTCAGCTCAATCCACATGTAAACAAAAGGGTTCAATCTGCGATTCCTGCAGCTTCGGTTCTGTCAGCCGTCACACACCCAGCCGCGCACGCACACACTCGACAATCAGATGTCAGGCCATTGATAAAGTGTCTCTATAGTGAAGTCTATAACATTTCAAGTTGAACACATTGACAGTAATTATTTCTTTGGCATTTGCATCGCTATTCCTTCCAATGCCTCACTAACAAATGATCTTCGTGAATCTTCAAGCCATTGTAGTCGAGTACCTAATCTCCCTGATTGGTTGAATCACGCATTTTAAATATTTAGCTTGCCAGTAATTATTCAGGACAGCTTCCTTAATAATAACAAACAAAAAAACATATGGATAACTTGCGACAAAGCAGCAAAATCACATGTACTATCGAGAGCAAACATTTGTCAACGTTTAACTAAGGAGTTCAAAGTCACAGGATGTCACTAACGCCTCAACCTGCTAATCAGTCACTCTCATCTGTGTAAACGTCAAATAAAGATGATTATTTCAGGGGGGAAAATCTGCATTCAAGTACTCTTCCAAAGGACAGACGATGACAAATGGGTATCTGGGATCCAGGGCCTAATATAACCTTTTTGGTTGTTTTCACTGCACTGGCACTCCTCTCGTTAGACACGGATCGGTATTACGACACCGAAAATAAGAACGATTCATGTTAGAGTAAAGATGCCCTTATTTAATCCTGCAGGTGTGGGTGGATCTAACGGCAAACACGCCATGATGGTTTGCGCCGTAGCAGCTGCCTGTAACCTAATCAGGGTAAGAGTAGGATGGAGTGGAGCCAGATATATTTTTAGGCATAACTGTGGCAGTGACGGGTGGTAATCGAGGGTCAGGATTCTGTATTATAAGTAAATTAGGGCTTTTGATAAATAAAGCAGACGCACTACAAAAAATAAATGCTTCAGAATGTTTTTTAAAGCAAAAAGCACGTGGGTTTCCTTCCCAGAGTCCTATTTTAACAAAGTCTAACTGGAGTAAAGATACAGGATTGCAGCAGTCTGTCTCTCTGTGTGAAAAATGAGGTTCCCCGGCCAGTGCCAGGCTGTATTTTTAGTTTGCTCCACTGCTTGGGTAAAAGAAAGAGGCTGACCTGCTTTTACACGGATTGGCGATCGCTACTGAAAACAGGCTCTAAGAAATACTGCAAAAATATTTGGCGATATGGCACACACACCTCCTACTGAGCAGCAAAGGAAGAAGCGCAGAGACGCACTACAACACACAGGCCCCGATTTGTGCATTTGCTATTCTGAAGGGATTGTTTTTTAAAGACGAGTAATCCGATGATTGACGGCACTTGCTAGTGATGTCAGGTTTGCTTGGTTGCTCTGATTGCACAAACAACTAAATAATACGATTTAAAAATGAGACTTAAGAAACAGAAAATAAAGCTGAGGGCTCCTGAGAGTCTGGCAGCAGGTTCTTACTAATTCTTCAGATGAGAACAATTTGAGACACACTTTGGGATTCACTTTCCATAGATGAAATTGAGAGAAAACTATTTTTTCTCTTTTTTATCCTGTCCTGCATGACAGGAATGGTACACGGATCCAAAAAAAAACAACCTCAAAACAAGTTCAATTTTGTGGCTCCGGTGAAAAGAGCCTCAAACAGAATTGCTCTAATATAAAAATGGCTTGAAGCACTTCAGACCGAACTGTGTCCCTTTCAACGTCAGACTTCCTGGAAGACATTCAAAAGATGGCATCTTGTTCCTCCTGCACCCTCCAAACCCCTGCAGGTGCCCGGTGGATCTCCTGCCGTGTCCTAAGGTGACACATTCAGTAGATGTGTCGATTTATTTGGATAATTGATTGCCAGGCTAATCGCTGCGATGTTCTTCAGCGCCTGAAAAGTAAGTTAACAGAGAAGACATTATGCAAAGTGGGCCGCTATCACTCACACCAGTCTGAATGAATTTTTCACAGCTGTCACACCTTCACTCAGGACTTGAGTGCATGAACGCATAACCACAAACACACACAACGTAACAAGGTTCATCAGAATTTTAACACTTCGAAATTACAACAATGTCGATGTATTCCAATTTCATATCCATCACCTGGAATTTCATATTGTATCTACAACTCTGGAAAAAACCACTGCGAATTGTTCTTAAATCAGCATCTCTACATGTATGGCAGCCATTCCATTCCAGTGTCTGTTGAATTCAAACACAGTCACGCCTCATTCTACTGAATGAGCTACTGATTAGTTGATCACCTGAAGCAAATCATTTGTAACGAGGAAAAGTATAAAAACCACCACTGTGGTCATCGCTATCCTCTTGCAATAGGATCAGCTGGATGGCAAAAACAGTGCTAGTAGTACCTCAAAAGTAATTGGAATCAAAAATAACTACTGACCATGAGAAAAGAGTTGAAAAGGAAAGTTGTGAGGGAAGAAAAGAAGGGTTCAATTCTGGCTTTACTTGCAGAGGGATACAGTGAGCGTTGGTTTGCTTCCATCCTTAAAATTTGAAAGACGGCGGTTCATAAGAACAAGGTCAAGCAGCAGACATTGGGGACAACACAGCTACAGACCGGCAAAGGGCAAAAACGACTCTCCACTGACCGGGATGACCACCAACTCATTTGAATGTCACTCAACAACAGTAGGATGACATCAAGTGATCTACAAGAATGGCAAACGGCAGCTGGGTTGAAGTGCACGGCGAGGACGGTATAAAACAGGCTCCTAGGGGCAGGGCTGAAGTTGTGCAAAGCTAGAAAAAAGCCCTTCGTCAATGAGAAGCAAAGAAGAGGCAGGCTGAGGTTTGCAAAAGACCATAAGGATTGGACTGTAAAGGACTGGAGTGAAAGACAGGTGGAGAGCATGCTAAGATGCGTGAAAGCTGTGATTAAAAATCAGGGTTATTCCACCAAATATTGATTTCTGAACTCTTCCTAAGTTAAAACAGTAGTATTGTCTTGTGTAAAAATGAATATGATCTTATTTTCTTTGCATTATTCGAGGTCTGACAACACTGCATCTTTTTTGTTATTTTGACCATGTCATTTTCTGCAAATAAATGCTCTAAATGACAACATTTTGTATTTGCAATTTGGTAGAAATGCTGTTAGTAGTTTATAGAATTAAACAAAAATGTTCATTTTATCCAAACACATACCGATAAATAGTAAAACCAGAGAAACTGATAATTTTGCAGTGGTCTCTTAACTTTTTCCAGAGCTGTATATCTGATGAGTCTTTGTGCAGAGTGACAAAAACCTGAAACGATTTTAAGTACTTGCAACCACTCGTATGTGTTGGATCTAGTGCAGACACAACCCAGGAGATTCTGGGAGATCCATGTGACATCCATGCACTGTATATGTAAGACATGCAAAAGAGAGATTTTCCCTCCTCCTCCTCCTCCTCCTCCTCCAAAGACTTATTTGCCATCATTTACATCCAGATCTATTCCATTGGGCTCGACGGAAAACAGGCCTATTCAAATGAGCAGTGTGCTGCAGGCGAGGCATTGGCTATTTGTTTAATCGTAGTGTCGGAGGCATACCTGCACTGTGTGGACGTGGAGCTGCTCGTCCGTGGTCAGTGCCAGCAGGTATTCCTGGAGAATGCCGAGCTCCTGCACAGAAGACAGAAGAACAAGCTTCACTCACTGTCTCCACGACCTTCAAACTCCCCAAAGCATATACTGTCATCAACAGTGTCAACATTCGTATTCAGTCACGTGCGATACCTTACTCCGGACTTACTCTATGACTGGTGATGTGATAAGGTAGGGCAGCAGTGTGGAGGAGTGGTCAGAGGTCTGAACTCCTCAATCCCAGCTGGGGGACACTGCTGTTGTACACTTGAACAAAGTACCTAGATCGCTCCAGTACAAACCCAGCTGTATAAATGGGTAATTGTATGTATAAATGTATGTGATCTATTGTAACAATTGAAAGTCTCCCAGTAGATGGGTGTCTGCCAAGAAATGCAATAATAATAAAAGGTAAAAACTGTTAATTTGGCTATTGATCAAACACTAGTGTTAAAATCTAAAAATGCATGGAAAAAAGCCTCAAAAACCCAACCCTGAATAGATTCTGTTATGTTCATTCAAAGGCATTTCTAATAAGCTGCTTAATTAAATGTTTTCCTTCTCTAATAATATGTAAGATTCTTATACAAATATTAAGCTAAACCAACGTTTCTGACAAATATCCAGCTCCTCCACGACTACATGTTTACAATGCATCAGAATGTAACAACACACACGCGCACCGCAGTCCCAGTGACATGTCTTTGGGTGATTGCTCAAGAAATGATTGGCTGTTTTAAAAGATCACATAGCAGCTTAACCACATCCTGAAAAAGACGACAACACAGACCTCCAACCAAACGGGGCGGGAAAAACAGCTGTCGGTAGTAGATAAAATACTTGCATTCAGACTCACACCTCGTTTCCTGCAGAGTCATTTTATAAATGTACCATAGTAGTGAAATATTTATAAGGGATAAAAAAAAAAATGCAAAAAACAGCCTAAACCACATTATGTTATTTAGAAGATTTATATTCATTATTTAGACAGGAAATTGTGACTCGAGACCACTTCATAAAGTGCATTTGTTCAGTATTGTTCTGTGTTGTATTTTTATGGCAAATTGGATTCCCAAAATACTTACAGATGCTTGGCAATACACCCCTAAAACTTGATTCACGGCTTTGCCATTTCAACTTCAAAAAGGTTCAACAATAATTGTGTGCTGTAAAGCTTGCAGAAGTACACGTGTGCTGTAGCTCAACACACATACAGAGAAAAGGACTGGCTCAGACCGCACTGCCTGATGCTGATAATCATTCAGTTTCCATTTATTTGTTATCGCAGCTCTTCAGAGAGCATTACTCTCTGCGACGTGACTCTTAAATGCATTTCCAGATAAAACCCAACAAAAAGCAAAACTTGTCACAGTTCAGCCCAATCACACTGGGGCACCGATGCATGACAGGTAGCCTCCCTGCCCTCGCTGGCGAATACTGAAGCCCCAAGATCACAGTCACCATCTATCAGAATATTCTAAAAGGCATCAGATGAGGTTACTGTGCATTTCTGCAAGAATGCCGTGCAAATGATGCTGATCTCATTTCTGGGATCTTTTTCTGCAGTGGTTCAACATGCAGTCTCATTTCAGGAACAAGCAGCCTACATATTTATATTCATATTGATACAACACAGGGAATTCTATCATTTTTCTTTCCCCCATAAAACATCTTCATAACATAACATCTTCCAAGCGTACCGCTGAGGTAAGCCCCTGAATCTCAAGCTATCTGACAGGAGCGTGCGTCACCGATCCCCAATCCCAGCCTCTCTTGATGTCAAAGCCTTGTCATGCTGAGAAGCACATTGACGTAGGGGAGGGGGGACACTCTCCATTCTACTACGTAGACCCTGTGAGATGTGCTCTGATTCCACAATTTCAGCCCATCCTGCGTCTCCTCGGTCGCTTTTCAGACTGGTATCGCACTGCCCCCTACAGTACATGAGCCCAGCTGCAGGTCAGGGTCTGAGAAAAAGACTACAATGCAGAGAGAAGGAATTTGCCCAAAAAGGAAAGGGAGTAGATTTGGTGGCAGAAGAGAGCAGAAGGGTGTTTTATATTCTGTTGTATGCCTCTATACGATTCCAGGCTGTTGAGATAATTAAGACTCCCTTAATAGAATGAGTCTTCAAATGGTAATTAAGTAACATAATTCTCCCTGCTCTACTGGCTCAGTACACGGTTCTGGAAACCCAATAGACCGGTCAAATCCAAAAGCCTTTTTGCAAATGGAGGCAGTGCTGTAGCACCAATTCTATAAAACCCATCCTCTAAATACAAATGTGTGTCTTCTGAATTCACAAAATAGTGTGTTTCAAAAAAATATTGCATTCCCATCCGAGAAATGGGACTGTTGAACATTTCTTCTCAGAATTCACCTGAAGAGACACCGAGTCTTTAATCTAATTGGGGGGGGGGGTTTGCCACCCTCCACCCCTCCTTACTCATTCATTAAAATATAAAGAGACTCCTCCGCACAGACTGTTTTTTGGAAAGCTTAAGTGGGCAGCGACTCGCCTACCCACTAAAATATTAATCGGCCAGCTCACTTGTGCTCACAGATGGCTGGCTCCTGCCACCGGCAATAAGTAATGAGGAAAGATGTGGGATTGGCCCCCCTCGAAAATAACATATCATGATGATCTGGAATGTGCCGATTATCAACTGCGTGTCAAACCACAACCGTGAGACAGAGATTAATGGGGAGTGTTATCTGTTGGTTTGAGGACTGAGGACTATGATAGATATTAAACAACAGTTCCCACCCCCCCCCCCACAGGACAAAAAAAGGTATTTAAAATCGAGGAACACAAAAGGTGTCCTTACACAATACAGCTCTGGTTTGCATGAACAGGGATTTTTACAGCTTAAGGTATTGCCGAGTTGTGCGTCTGTCTTCTGGTTTGCATTATTCAAAAGGATGAGTAAACGCTAAAACTGGAGCGCTAATGCACCTGACAAACATTCCTGAACGACAGAGAGAGAGAGAGATTACACCGAACAGACCCACAGGACGCCACAGAGCATCGACATGACATTGTATCAATCTGGCAGTTTCTCCTGCTCACCGACCTGAGTGAGTTTCACAGCTTCCTACTCTAACGATGTGAGGGAAAGCCATTTCTAACGAGAAAAAAACTAAAATGGAATGCTTAATTAAAAACCTTAAGGAGGAAAAAACAAATGAGAAGCAGTCGGGGGAAATTAACTCAAAACGCGCCGAGCACGGTGGGGTCTGAACAGCATTACAGACGACGACCTGCGATCGGGCCGTCTCCTTGGCCGGGGCGGAGGGGCTGTACTCACGATGGCCTTGCCCTCGGCGATAAAGAAGAGCTCGGTCAGCGCGCGGTGCAGGGGCAGCAGGACGCTGATGGTGGTGGGGTCCTGGCTCAGTCCGCCCTCCATGGTGCTGAAGAGCTGCCACAGCGGCCGCAACAACGTCAGGTCACAGCCGCTAGAAACAGGAAGAACGTTGATAAAGCCTCTCGTCACAGCCGACCGGCACTCTGACAATGTGTCAGCCCACTCCCCAGGCCGATATTCCACAGGTTTAGTCTCAAGATCACAACAGCCTCTCGTTAATTACTTCTGATTGACCGTAGTGGCATGGCTCACCTCTTAGTGTTGCACATGAGGATCCTCAGCAGCAGGTGGATGGCTTTGAGACGCTGATTTCCCGTCTGGCGACAGGCCACGCCCACCTGCCACTCCCAGATATCGGCCAATGGCAGATGCTGGAGGGCTTGTTCGTCAGCTAACATGTGCTTCAAGATTTCGAATCCTGAGATGGACAGAATTGATCATGACTCTAATACACTGACACATTCACAGGGTTTGGGGTCAATTACGTAACTTAAGACTGAACCCTTGTAGAATTAAACCTGATTAATGCTTTCGGTTTGAATGATGCTAAGAGATTTTTTTTTATACAATGTAGGAATAAATGTGTGGCAGGTCAGGATTATACCACTGTTTTCTGGACAACAGTGATTTTTTTAAGCCCCCATATATCATTACCATAACAGTTCAACCATGGATCTAATGTCTGTGATACAAGCAAATGCTGAAAATCATCCAAAACAGTGACCATTAATACATTTAATGTGAACAAAAAACAAAACAAAACACAGATCTGTATTCCAACTGCAAAACGGGGTTTTAGGCAGCTTATATTTTATGCGTCGCTCTTTTACTACCGTGTGATGGCTGATCAACTGGGAAACGTTTCCTGAATTTTAAGTAGAGAGATCAAGAAAGCTGTAGGCACTTTTCATTACTGTTCACACCATTTAGTTTCCAAAGCTTGTGGGATGTCAGGCTTGACACAACCTTTAAACATTATCACTTTTACAGAACATGAAGTCTTGCTGCCTTTTTTGTTGCTCTTGCCAATACAGGACTGATGTTACTAAGGAATCAAACAAGCGATATTTGTACCCTGTCGTCATTGTCCAGTTGACTACAACTGTAGATCGGCTTCAGTCCCTATGGTGTCTTTATATTGTAAAGGACAGGAATGGAACATTTGAGACATCTATTCAATTTGATTTGATCTTTTGGATTGCAAAATTGCAAAATAGCATATTACCCCATCATAAAACTCTCAGATCACGTACTATGACTTGCACATTCTAGCCATTTATTTACATATTCCATTTACAATCCTCAAATAATTGCCCATTTATCCACTGAGTTTGAAATGTTTATTGAAATCCTGTGCTTACTATTCCTTGGATCATATTTATATTACAACCACCACAAAAGTACTGATAATATGAATTCTTTACCGGTCTGAAACCTTCCCCGGTGACCCCCGGTGACCGTGAACTTGTATCCCCACTCCGTGTTGCTCATGTCGGAGACAAACCTGAAATAAAGAGTGTCCCCTGCAGAAATAAAAGAAGTACATAAGACTATTTACACGCACACATAGAAAAATGATCCAATAGAGGAATTATGGTATGATAGGGTCCAAGTTAAATAAAAATAAATAAAGTCACATTTCCACTGAGGATTTTATATCCAATTTTATATTTAGTTATTTCAGTTTGCTCCCTGCAATGTGCACATACACATTCTGTTCCCGGATCTGAGTGGATTGTTACACAATGTCAAGAACACCTTTGACGATCTGCAGCACCACAGCATTGAATTATGTTCGCCAACAATGTGAAAGATAATCTTCTGGGAACAGGAAGCTTTCTGTTCCCAAGATCTTTAAATACATTCCCAACAGGTTTTGAAAGTCCAAGACTCCCACTGGAGGGCTGGGTTCGAGTAACACATTTCTGACATCCATTTACAGAAGTGTCAAAGTTATTGATGTGCTAAAAGCTCAATTTGCACGAGCAGACGAGGCTTCAATAGCCTTAATGTAAACTGTTTATGAATGCACCCTGATCCAGAGTTTAATGAAAATGACAATTCCTACTGGCAACAGAATTCTTCAAATAGAACTTGCAGAAAGTGCTGTACGAGCATGAAATGAAACGGCGTGTTAGAAGCAATCTCATATGCTGTCCATCTCTCTGCTGCTTACCGGCTTTAAACATTTATAAGAGCACCACCCCGAAGTGTCGAGTTATAAATGACGGCTGGAAAATCCAATACTGGAGAGATATGAATACATAGCTGCAGGGATTTTTCTTAAATTTACATTGAGAATTCAAAGGAAAAAAATAAATGTCCATATTCTTTAGGGGAAAGAAATAATCTAATGTTATTAAAACACCACAGGGCCTTTTGCACTCTCTTTACAACTGAAATTATCACATTTGGTCAAGTCGAAATTTCTCTTTTTACCTGGGATTTCAAAATCTGTCCACTTTTGAGGCGACCCACTGAGGTTGTGATGGTCCTGCAGGAAGTCGCTGCTGCTGGACATGATCAGTTCATCACAGCCTTCCTCTGTGTAGCAACGGCAGTCAAACTTTATGGACAGGAAGATGGCACCAGGAATGTGGACCTTGTCCTGATCACAAAGTAACAGAGGGAGAAATGAAGGAACAGAATAAAATATGCCTGACAATCGTAAGGGTTAACTTTCAATGGAAACAGATCAACAGAACTTGTGTGAACTGACAGATTGTGAGATGGGTCTTATAAACTCATATTATTGGGATTCTCTGGACAATTTGATAAAAAAAAACAAAACACTGTTACTATTAAAATAAAAACAAATCGATTTGGCTCACAGATGGCCCATGCAAGTCGAAAAGAAGACTCTGAAACCACACAGAAACAATTCATATCCAATAGGAGGCCAGAAAAACAGCAGATCTCCAGCGATCCATCCAGCTCCCGGTCCCGGTGGAAAAACATGCCTGCGCACCTCAAAGTTGGTGTTGTTGTCGTAGGGGTGCTTGGACTCCCTGACCTGGACCGTCATTCCTGGCTCCTCCATGAACTGACAGGCTGTGAGGGACAGGCTTCCCAGCATGGTCTCGCTGCAGCCCTTCAGGACTTTCTGCAGGATCTGAACACCCGGCACGGGTTCGATTAATATTGATTAATACCACAGGTGTAATGACCAGCAATCAGTATTGGTAAAGTCTGGGCCATACTAAGCTGGACTGCTCTGGGACTTACACATGATTTACACACGATTATGTTATACACTAACAGTTATCTTAAATGTTATCCCCTCCCACTTTCCCATGACATCACAATGGAAGCCTCCTCCCCTTCCGATGTTCCACCTTCTAAAAATCTCTACATTCTTAGCCGAAGAGCCAAAACCCCACTGTCGGGCCACGCTCACCTTCTCCCACATGGGCTTCTCCTCGAGCTGCATCAACATGTCCAGGATGTAGGCCATGTGTGAGGCGCCGCTGAGGTCCAGCACGTCCTCGCTCATGGCTGCGCCGCTGGGCCACTCGGCCAGCAGGGAGGCCAGCACATGCCGGGCGTAGAGGATGGAGATGGCCTCGTTGACCTTGAACAGGTACTGGCGCACCGCCTTGTTGCTGCGGGCGTCCAGCTCCTTGTGCAGCAGGGCTGAGCTCTTGGTGCGCCGCTGCTTGGCGTAGCTGAGCTGCAGGTCGCTCTCCGTGTTGGTGATCAGCTTCTGGGTCACCAGGTTGGTCTCCTCAGTGGCCTTCTCACAGCGGCTAGGCTTTGACTGGGATGGGAGTGATTAAAGAGGGTTAAGACTGTCAGAGAAGTTGATCTAACCATCAAATACATAATAAACTCCTTTCCAATTGCTAAATATGTCAGTTATTTATATTTGAAAAGATTCTCTGCAAAACAAGGCAGAAGACTTATATTCTAGTCTCTGTGATACTGTGTACTCCTCTGCTTCTCACTGGTGTTTTTAAAAACCAAAGCCCGCTGTGGGGACACATTTCGGGGGCACACTCACCACGTACGGCACCACGATCATGTCTGTGTCCACCGCCTTGGCGCTCCTCTCGTCGGAGCGCGGCCGCTTGGTGGGCTGCCACTTCTGCGCCAGCGTGCGGATAGTCTCGTCCGTCTTGATCACATCTCCGTCGAACCTGGGGGAGAGGAGAGCAAACTGAAGCCCCTTGCCAGGCTTAAACTGGAAACAGCAGTCGTGATAAAAAGTGGTCTTTTGTGTATTTTATTTGATCACTAATGCAAAAACTACAAATTATCTGAACATTTTGATTTCTAGTATCCTGAAGTGATTGCCCATCTCCTCTATCAATAGGGCTTTATTTAATGAAGCACCGCTCACCTCTTCTGCACCTCCAGGAAGAAGGAGTCGGTTCTCTTCATCTGCAGCTCATACATCGCCCGCAGGATATGCAGCGGGGCGTTGAGGGCATCGTGGGTAATCTAGAGCAGAAACCGAAGACACCATAGAGCTGTCATTCACTCGTATCTTAGAAGACCACTTTTAAATCATAATAAAGAATACAAAACTATATATACACACACATAATGTTTAGGTCATTCATTCATTCATTCATTGTCACAGATGATATGAAAAGAAACTGCTCAGACCTGGAAGCAGATCTTGGTCTCCTCATCCAGGCCCTCGAGTGGGTCGGGCTTGTTTGGGTCCAGGTCATCGGTACAGCAGCTGGAGTGGTCCGAGTCGGGCTCCTTATCCTGCTCCCTGTCCTCCAGCTCAGTGTCCGTGCTTTCCGCCATCGAGTTGATTTCCTTCTTGGACGAGTACAGCATGATCGACAAGATCTGCCAAAAAAAAAAAAAAAAAAAAAAAAAAAAAAATATATATATATATATATATATATATATATATATATATATATAATCTGATGGAAGTTTCTCTTCGTTGGTAGGGAGTTTCGAATGTCATTAAAGTCACGCAAGCCATACCTCAAGGTCCCGGAGGAGCCACATCTTACTAAAGCCCGTGCCCTTGCTGCACTTCCTCACCAGCAGCTTGATCAATCCAGATTGCTGAATGGCAGCCTGGGCCTCTTCAAATCCATGCTTCTGCAACCAAGACATGCAAGTGTAAGATTTACAAATACAAAAATATGCAAGAGTAAGATTTTAAAATACAGAAATAAAATTCTGACATCTAAAAATGACTTCCTCTGCAAACACATTGGTGGAAACTTAAGCCAGATCAGTTACACTCAGATCGGTTTCTAGACGATGCTGTTACCTTCAGTGTGTTGTAGAGGCCCTTGAGAGCAAGAGACAGCACCCAGGTGGCCTCCACTGCGTCGCTGGAGCTGTTCTCCAGGTTGCTCTGCAGCAGGTGGCTGTTTATCGTGACAAAGTTGTGGAGGTAGTGGCCGAGGTGCGTCAGGGGAGGGGACACCTTCTCAGGGTCGGGCCGGCTGCTGTACTCGTGTGGCTGGACCAGTTGATAGTCCTTCACTGCAGGGGAGACACAACTTATACAGTTTAATACAGCAAACATTTTTATTTGTATAGTGCCCTTTCGCAGGGTAGCTACACACACACACACACAAGCTACTGGCGAAGTCTGCTCTGACCTGTCCTCCTCTTGCGGGTCTTGACGTCGACCACCGCAGCCCGGTTCTTCTCTGTAAAGTGTTTCAGCAGGATCATGTTGTGCGGCTCGTTGGCGTTGTCGATGAAGACGGAGTGCGTTCCCATGCACAACACCTGCGGATCAGCAGACAAAAACAGACACATCTAAGAACTAGAAAGCAGCTTCTGAATTCAAAGACAGGATCCCCCAGGGTTGTGCCATTAAAGTTGCATAAGAAAGCAGTGGCAAATCCTAGTCTGAGAGGGGAGATCGGGCCATTGATATGCATGGGCTGACCTCTGGGAAGCCGACCAGCACCAGCAAGGTGAAGAGGTTGGTGCGTTTTAGCTGGTGTGGCAGCTGCGCGATGCAGTGGTCGGTGAAGGCCGTGATGACGTCACTCCACTGAGGACAGGCGTTGAGGTCCTGCAGGATGTCGGCCACCGAACACGCCCAGTCCAGACCGATGCGGCTGACAAGGGCGACACAAACCGACGACGACAAAGGACATGGTTAGAAGCTGCAGAACATTTCTCAAACCACGCTATGAAACAAAGCACAGATGTCGCGCTCAGTGACACCCCATTGGGCGCCCTGGTCTTCGAGACTCACCTGTCCAGACACACGGCCCCCAGACTGAACAGCAGCTGTGTGGTCTTCCAGCCCTCGGTGTCGAGGGTCCCATCCCCCAGGGCCAGCAGCACGTACTTGTCTGCCAGGGCCTCGGTCACAGCCGCATCGGCATCGGCAGGGGAGATGCGCAGCAGCAGCTGGCCCAGGAGTCCCAGCGTCAGGTGGTACGTCTCGTTCAGACAGCCGGCGTTGGAGATCACCACCCGGAACAGCAGCGGGATGATGGGCTTCAGGCTGGGGAGTGAGATGGTACAGCCCTACGGAACGGGGATATGAAGACAGAGGATGGTGGGAAAAGTACATACAAATCGGAATGATATACGTTTCGGGACCTTACGACTGAAGACATACCGGTTTGGCTGGAGGCAACATGGCCGCCAGCAGTCCTAGAATCCTCTCTCGGGAGCACTCGGCAAACACGTGCTCCTGGAGGGGGACCCTGGCCGCCTTGTCATCGTGCTCCTTGGTAATGTGGTGGGCGTCTGACACGGCTGCCTCTCCGATGGACTCAGAGCCTACAGGGTCACAAGAAGGGGACTTAAATTTCCTATGATTTCAGACAATGTTTCTTTCCTGTCAACCAATTTCCCCACCTCAGTTACAGACTAGGGGTCCAGAATCTCTACTTATTTCTGATAATTCCCCTTCCTCAAACCATCTCCTCCCTCCATTTGAACGAGAACCACCCACCCCATTTCCAAATGTACTCTACCTCTGACGACAGGAGACAGGGTGTCCTCGCTGGACACAGAGGGTGTCTGACTGAAACTCGTCAATTCCAGCGTGTCCTGAGAGAGCAGTCTCCTCTTCCGTTCCTCGTCTTCGTTGGACGTCTCCGGCCCTGATATTTCTTTGGGCACAGGAGCTGGCTCTCCATCGCGGAACAGGCCCTTGTCCTTGAAAAAAAAAAACACAGGCAAAGTTCTAATGATCTCCGTGCGAACGTAATTGCCTGAATTGTCTGACGACCTGTGAGATAACTCTAGTGTGTCGTACAGGGAGTTCAGGTACCTTGTCCCGGGACGGCAGCGGGGAGCACACGGCCATGGTGCTGCCCGGTGGGGAGGAGGTGTCTGTAGTGCTCAGCTCCTGGCTGGACTCCGTGCTGACGGGACAGAGCTCGCTGTCCGAGGCCGACTCGTTGGGCGACAGCAGGGACAACAGTGCTGAAGCCCGGAGACCTGCAAACAAGAGGACTCGGATCTCAGAATAAATAGCAAGCTCTGAGGGACGTTTCAGACTCCCCACCATGTTTAATCAGGAATGATTCAATTAAAAAGGCATCATTTAAGGGAGGCCCACCTTTCCCCGTCTGCCCTTTGAGCAGGCACTCTGCGATGAGCTCCGAGCAGCGCGTCTGCAGACCGGTGGCCTTGTTGAGGCCACGGGCGTCCAGGGCATCTCCCTCCACCTCTCGCTCGCTGGTCAGGTCAGAGGTGAAAAGCGCCAACGCGGCAAACAGCAGCCAGGAGTAATTGTGGATGTAGGGCTGAATGAGCCGGTGGCGGTCGCTGATGCGGATAGTCACCATGGGATAGACTGTGATCCGGTGGGTCGGCAGATGACTGCAAGGGGGGAAAGAGGAATTTAAAGCAACGGGAGGGAAAAAATAAATAAAACAGACACAATTAACTCATTAACACAGGCAGGGAAACTAAGTCATAATCAGTTCACCTGTCAGGGTATTTCTTCGCATTGTAGCACCCGAAGCACAGGTCGAAATCCTCGCACACATTGCAGTTAATCCTGCTGCCCACGATCAGCCCCTGGCAGTGGTCACAGGCGTACTCCATATTGACCATCTCGTGATCGTCCTCGTGCCCCTCGGGTTTCGCTCCGCCTGCAGGGAACCAAAACCGTGTTGAAACGGAGACGTGTTTACGGTCTTTTGTCTACAAGTTAAAGGTCATATTCTTTTAAGGCGACCGAAGCCAAGCGGAGGCGAGAACTCACTGAGGAAGCAGGTTTTGCAGAGGTCCATGTCCGTGCACTGCAGGCAGCGATACCGGTGCCAGGGGGCGATGCGCTCACACCCGTCACAGGAGATCTCCACGTTGAGCAGGTCACAGTACCGGGCAATGAACATGTGCATCTGGACAGGGGACAGCGGGAGAACATGAGTGTTCACAGCAGGACTACCATTTGTCATTTGTGTTTTTAGCAATTCACTCTACTGTTTAGATCGATGACCAAACATGGTCCTGGAGAGCTCCTATCCAGTAAGTTTTGTCAATTAGCCTAAATTGTTAATTTCGACAGATGGGGACCACATGGAAGTTATTGTAGGGAAATAACTTATTAAATTAAGGGAACTCTGGTCACTGAGGGCTGAAAGGGTAGTACATTTTCTTCACACAGAATCACCTGCTTAATTGATCACAATTAAATTGTTCCCGGTGTTAAGAAACTGCTGATTAAAGGTTACCTAGAAAACCTGTCAGCTAGGGGCCCTCGATGATTGGGTTTTGACAGCACTGGTTTAGATCAGGAGTTCCATGGGACCCTGGGGGTCCTTAGAGACTGCCCAGGGGGTCCACAAAATATTTGGAAAAAAAAATAAAAAAATCACCGTACGTATGCAATGCCTAATGGGACAGACGCATATAAACACAATTACTTAAAGTGGTGCATGTACGGAAACATAGTACATCAAGACACCGCTGGGGAGACAGAATGGGATTTTAATGTTGCCCAAACTGAAATAAATTAACGTGTAAATTAAGCATTACACCTGCGTAACTCCGTACACAGCAATAATAATAATTACAATTGTTTAAAAACAATCATTAACATTTTTGTTTGTGTAGTGTCAACTGTCACTTTTTACATTCTATTAATAATATCGCCCTAATAATTTGCAATCCAGATCAGATTAGAAAAAAATAATCAGAAAGATTAATTATACTTTTCGTATTAACAAATACTTACATTTCAAAAAATATTTCAGTTCAAAGGCAACTTTAAAATTTTGTCCAATCTCACTGGTTTCTATGGAAACTGTGGAAAGCCTACTAATAAGTGTCGAATACATAAATAAATGATTTACATCAGCAGCAGTTCAGTGACATCAGTCAAACACATATTTGGCGGTTGGCAGTGGAAGATATCAGTGAGAGTGAAAAAGAAATAGTGAGTGAGCAAAGATTAAGATAAATGGATAAGTATTTAAAGCGTCCATATACGGCTAGTTGTGCTGAAGGCAGTGACAACGCCGAGTCCAGTAAAAAGCAAAAGAACAGAAAGTTTGATGACAATTACATTGATTTTGGTTTTATAGAATTTAGTGACAATGTTATGCTTGCCAATTTTCTGTCAAATGAAGCAATGAAACCTGCAAAGCTGAAACAACATCTTACAAAAAGGCATCCGGAATACAAAGACATTTTTTAAAAGAAAGAAAAATACAAAATCGACAGAAAACTCAAATGACAAACATAACAACGGTTCCAGAAAAAGCTCTGAAAGCATCCTTCTTAACAGCGCTTCAGATTGCAAAGAGTATAAAGGCCCATACTATCGTAGAAGAATTGATTCTTCCAGCTGCAGTAGAAATGTGCAAAGTGATGGTTGGTGAAGATGCAGCAAAGAAACTGAAGGCCATACCACTTTCTAACGGCCGCTATTACAGGCAACAGGAATGGTGTAACAAAAATACGAGATATAAACCCAAATGTAATTGTAACACACTGTTTGCTGCATCGCCAAGCCCTTGCATTGAAGAAAATGGAGCCCAAATTACATGCTGTTCTAAATGCAGTTGTGACAGTTGTGAATTTTGGCCAACTGATGCAGAGGAGTACCCAGTCTTAGTAAAAGAAGCCAAGTGCTGCTACCTTTCCCAACAACATATACACTCACCTAAAGGATTATTAGGAACACCATACTAATACTGTGTTTGACCCCCTTTCGCCTTCAGAACTGCCTTAATTCTACGTGGCATTGATTCAACAAGGTGCTGAAAGCATTCTTTAGAAATGTTGGCCCATATCGATAGGATAGCATCTTGCAGTTGATGGAGATTTGTGGGATGCACATCCAGGGCACGAAGCTCCCGTTCCACCAAATCCCAAAGATGCTCTATTGGGTTGTGATCTGGTGACTGTGGGGGCCAGTTTAGTACAGTGAACTCATTGTCATGTTCAAGAAACCAATTTGAAATGATTCGACCTTTGTGACATGGTGCATTATCCTGCTGGAAGTAGCCATCAGAGGATGGGTACATGGTGGTCATAAAGGGATGGACATGGTCAGAAACAATGCTCAGGTAGGCTGTGGCATTTAAACGATGCCCAATTAGGCCACTAAGGCCACTAAGGGGCCTAAAGTGTGCCAAGAAAACATCCCCCACACCATTACACCACCACCACCAGCCTGCACAGTGGTAACAAGGCATGATGGATCCATGTTCTCATTCTGTTTACGCCAAATTCTGACTCTACCATCTGAATGTCTCAACAGAAATCGAGACTCATCAGACCAGGCCACATTTTTCCAGTCTTCAACTGTCCAATTTTGGTGAGCTTGTGCAAATTGTAGCCTCTTTTTCCTATTTGTAGTGGAGATAAGTGGTACCCGGTGGGGTCTTCTGCTGTTGTAGCCCATCCGCCTCAAGGTTGTACGTGTTGTGGCTTCACAAATGCTTTGCTGCATACCTCGGTTGTAACGACTGGTTATTTCAGTCAAAGTTGCTCTTCTATCAGCTTGAATCAGTCAGCCCATTCTCCTCTGACCTCTAGCATCAACAAGGCATTTTCGCCCACAGGACTGCCGCATACTGGATGTTTTTCCCTTTTCACACCATTCTTTGTAAACCCTAGAAATGGTTGTGCGTGAAAATCCCAGTAACTGAGCAGATTGTGAAATACTCAGACCGGCCCGTCTGGCACCAACAACCATGCCACGCTCAAAATGGCTTAAATCACCTTTCTTTCCCATTCAGACATTCAGTTTGGAGTTCAGGAGATTGTCTTGACCAGGACCACACCCCTAAATGCATTGAAGCAACTGCCATGTGATTGGTTGATTAGATAATTGCATTAATGAGAAATTGAACAGGTGTTCCTAATAATCCTTTAGGTGAGTGTATATGTGAACCATCATTCTCTACTTTGGCAGCTATGAAGTCAAAGCTCAGGTCCCGACTAGAAGTGGAGAATGATTTGTGAGTTTGCTCATCAACCATCACACCGAGGATAGACAGACTGCAGTAAGAAGCGGGCCCACCCATCTCACTGACTTCTACAGTATCTGTAAGTGCTACATTCATGTATTTTTTTTCTTTAGGCATTATTAACAGTATGTGTTTACATTTTACATACTTGTGTCAGTCAGTTTCTCAGTTGGGTGTCCGTGATTAATGTTGCATTTAAAAATAAGGGTCCGTCAACCAATAAGTTTGAGAACCCCTGGTTTAGATAATCCCCAAAACAAACTTGCAGTGTAAAAAAAAAAAATGAGCGCATGAAGAACTGCTCACCTTTCTCCTGTCCTCGGGACTCCCCTGAACGATCTTGTCATACCAGCGCTCGAACATGCCATCCTGACACTCGTCCATCCACTCGCAGTTGCGCTCGTAGTCCGCAATCTCATCCTCCTCCGTCCACTGACTGCGAAACATGGGACATCCATTTAACAGAGTCACCCCTACCGCATCGTTCCTCATTCACCTACTATTAATTCAGCGGGAACATCAGAAGGAACGATCTAGCGTGTCCATGGGTAACTCCCAGGCCACGATTAAATAATACAGCGTAAAGCAAGCGTCTTCACTACCTGATCGCGATGTCGTGAACACTGATGTTCTCCTGAGACATGGTCAAGAGCAGGTCTGGTAATTTGATATCCAGGAACAGGGAGAGGTCTTGAACTTCCCAGCTCATGTCCAACAGGTGGAGCAAACAGGTCTGCACACAGGACAGCGCAGGAAGCAGAGACCTGGGGGAACATCGCACGATGAAAAAAACAAACCTGCAAGCTACGAGTCCAAGAAGAAATATATTCCTTATACAAACCGCATTACACATACTGTGCAGTGAACATTAGCCACAACAGAACCCAAGGTTTAGGTCCTGAAGCTAGTTTACAGATGACAATGCCATACAATACAATAATGCATTCTTGTTTGGTCTTAAAACTGCAGTATGTTATTCTAATGACTTCCACAGGGGTTTAATGCTGCAAAATGTTACTCGACTGCTTTTAAACAAAGAAAACCAAGTAATACAGAGGGTCCGTACTTGTCATTCAGGCTGTTGAAGCCCTGCACTGCGTCCACCAGCACCAGGACCAGCTGGTGGTAGGACTGGCGCACCTCCTCGCGCAGCTCTTGCCCACTTCCAGCCAACTGGGAAAAATAACTGCGGAGATACACAAATGAGAGGGGATGATTGCTGTTTCTATTAAACTCAGCAAGGCTGTTCCACTTCTTCTGTTCAAGGCAAACCTCTCCTACCTGGTGAAGTCCTTCTGACAGGCCAGCAGCTCCTGCAGGAACAAGATGCAGGGGGCCTGGAAGAGGTGCGGTTTCCCCAGGGAATGCAAACACTCGCGCACCATCTTGAGCACCGCAGACACGCTGAGCGCCTGCTTCTTCTTCAGAGACAGGACCTGCAGGACGCTGGGCCAGAGAAGTCGGGAACTGGGTTTAGTGCCATTTGATTGGATCTTAAGAATGACAAACCAGCTGCTTCTTTACAGAGAGGAATCAAAGACATGGCAACGGCAAAAATGTCAGTCTAGAAACATCTGTTAGAGGATAAATGTATTTAAACTTCATACACCACATTCTAGTGTCCAAGATTACATTTACAGTGGCTTTAAATCCAAAGCAGTTACGATCAACATGCTGCAATGAACACACCAAGAGAAAATGGCCAACGAAGCTTACTTTGCCTCACTGATGGACTGGTCCTTCATGAAGTCCATGATGTGTTTCATGATGGGAAACTTTTCCTTGATGGAGGGGACGATCTTGGGCTCCTCCATGGACCTGAAAGAGAGCAGGCGCAGGCGGCCCTTGCTGAACGTGGCCTTGCGGGTGGGGGTGGAGGGAGAGGCCGGCTCGCTGGTCTGCACGATGAGGCTCTCCGCCGATCCTCTGAGGGGGACCAAGCCGTTGGGATCCGGAGCCAGGGTCTCCTTCAGCTTTGCCTGTGCACTCCCATCCGCCAGGAGGCTCAGCTCCGTGGCCTGGGCTTCCTTATCGGCCGCGGCCCCAGCAACCTGTACGGCCGAAGAGGGGCTGGCCTGAAAATCCTCTTCGGATACGGAGGCCGATCTGTGTAGCGATGGGGTTTTTCCCTCAAGGCTGCCCGCTGCCTTCAACATCACGTCAACGTCCTGCCTCTGAGCTCCGCCGGGATTGAATTGGAACAGGAGAAGACTCTTCTTAATGCAGATATCGGCTGCAAATAAATGGCACAGGAAAGGTGAGAGTGGAAGGCATGTCACATGGTGCAAACAAATATGTGAGTATGCAGCAGTACTTGGAATAAGACAGACACTAGGTTCACTTTTTGAAGAGAAGATAAGTCTGTTCCTATTTAGTTCCGAACTGGACAGGAATGCCGTTAAACAGTTAAAGAACTGGGAACCATTGCTGATGTCAGGTCAGAAAGCATTCGAGTCGTCAAGCTCACCAAGCGACTCCAGGCTCACTTCGCTCAGATCCTCCTCTCTCTCTTCTGCTTGGTTCATCTTGCCCACCAGGTATCTCTGCTTCATTTCAAGCTGTGGACAGACAGAGACCGCAGACGTTGGCATTATTTTTTTGGAGGCACGTAAACAGTGCACCATTTACACTCACCTAAAGGATTATTAGGAACACCATACTAATACTGTGTTTGACCCCCTTTCGCCTTCAGAACTGCCTTAATTCTACGTGGCATTGATTCAACAAGGTGCTGAAAGCATTCTTTAGAAATGTTGGCCCATATTGATAGGATAGCATCTTGCAGTTGATGGAGATTTGTGGGATGCACATCCAGGGCACGAAGCTCCCGTTCCACCACATCCCAAAGATGCTCTATTGGGTTGAGATCTGGTGACTGTGGGGGCCAGTTTAGTACAGTGAACTCATTGTCATGTTCAAGAAACCAATTTGAAATGATTCGTCCTTTGTGACATGGTGCATTATCCTGCTGGAAGTAGCCATCAGAGGATGGGTACATGGTGGTCATAAAGGGATGGACATGGTCAGAAACAATGCTCAGGTAGGCCGTGGCATTTAAACGATGCCCAATTGGCACTAAGGGGCCTAAAGTGTGCCAAGAAAACATCCCCCACACCATTACACCACCACCACCAGCCTGCACAGTGGTAACAAGGCATGATGGATCCATGTTCTCATTCTGTTTACGCCAAATTCTGACTCTACCATCTGAATGTCTCAACAGAAATCGAGACTCATCAGACCAGGCCACATTTTTCCAGTCTTCAACTGTCCAATTTTGGTGAGCTTGTGCAAATTGTAGCCTCTTTTTCCTATTTGTAGTGGAGATGAGTGGTACCCGGTTGGGTCTTCTGCTGTTGTAGCCCATCCGCCTCAAGGTTGTACGTGTTGTGGCTTCACAAATGCTTTGCTGCATACCTCGGTTGTAACGAGTGGTTATTTCAGTCAAAGTTGCTCTTCTATCAGCTTGAATCAGTCGGCCCATTCTCCTCTGACCTCTAGCATCAACAAGGCATTTTCGCCCACAGGACTGCCGCATACTGGATGTTTTTCCCTTTTCACACCATTCTTTGTAAACCCTAGAAATGGTTGTGCGTGAAAATCCCAGTAACTGAGCAGATTGTGAAATACTCAGACCGGCCCGTCTGGCACCAACAACCATGCCACGCTCAAATTGGCTTAAATCACCTTTCTTTCCCATTCAGACATTCAGTTTGGAGTTCAGGAGATTGTCTTGACCAGGACCACACCCCTAAATGCATTGAAGCAACTGCCATGTGATTGGTTGGTTAGATAATTGCATTAATGAGAAACTGAACAGGTGTTCCTAATAATCCTTTAGGTGAGTGTATAATGCTTGTATCTTAAACTCACCATCCAGGTTCGTATGCCTTCAGCCAGTGCGTAGGCCTGGACAAACTCCTCCCCCAGGACTGCATGCCCCCCCTGGGATACTGTCAAAGCAATGGGGGGGAAAAAAGTCCCTTATCAAACACTGTCCAACAAAGTACAACAAGTAGTTCAATGGGCAGGAAACGGACTATATAGATTTACCATAGCTGCGCATTGTGTTGTGTAGTAGAGGTGTGTGGTAAACCATAGCGGCCCAGATGGCGTTCACAGCCTGGTCGACCTTTGACCCCCCAGCAATCTCGTTTCGGGATGACTGCCTCTTACAGGCCAGCATGAGCGCCCTCAGGAGACCGGTGCGGCTGTTGGAAGACTCTTGCGAGGGATCCCAGTTGGCATATTCAACGAGGACACTTATGAAATCATCTTTCAGATCAACTTTGGCCTATAAACAAAGAAAGAATGATATAATGAGAATACCAAAATTATTATCCCTCATCACAGTTTATACGGGATTCTTTGTGTATAAGTATCCATAATACATTTTTATCGGATCGAGTACAGAAAAAAAAACTGGCAAACCGGTCGCTACCTTCTTTTCATCCGTGCTGGACTGACAGATGCTGTTGTTTGTCCCCCGTGCCGGAGACTGATCTGGGTCACACAGCCCATGCCTGAAGACTGGCTTCCACAGTGGAGAGCTGAGGACATGGATCATCTTTCCCGCGGGAAGCTCCTTGACACTTCTGATCTCTAAAAGGGGGGGGGGGGGGGGGCAGACAAATAACCATAATAAGACATCATCATCATCATCAATGTTTCAATCTCTGTCGAGTCCTTTCTGTGTCTGAGAGAAAAATAAACATCACAGCTGCTCCCCAGATGCCCTCCCCCTACCCCTCCGGCCGTCTCACCATGGGGGGATTTCAGAGCCAGCGTTTGGGAGGCCAGGCGGCCCATCAGTCTGGACACGAGGAGCTGCAGGTCCGACACCCAGGAAACGGTGATGTCTGGGAGGCCGTAGGCGGTCACGGTGAACTTGTAGCCCCATTCGTTGTTGCTGCTGTCAGAGTGGAACAGGAACTGCAGCTGCGGGCCAGCCTTGAACGTCACTTTCTGTGGGATGGAGAGAACAAAACATAATAGGCCAGGTCTCCAACTGATTCAGTGTGTCGCCTTTAATTAAAGACCCCAGCTACTTTAGATCTGATCTAGAAGGCGTCTGAATATCTATATGAAGAAAAGCAAGATTCATCTCTATTGATTATTAATACTATCTCTATTAACATCTATGTTACTTTATTGTACTGGACTATGAATTACATGATTGGGTATCTGAATATATATATTTAAAGACAGATTTATAAAATTACGCAGCAAAAGAGAGGACAAAGAAAAGAAAAGAAAAGAGAGAGAGAGAGAGAGCGATCCTACCTTCGGCCATTTCTCCGTGCCAACCTTCATATCGTAGCGAACCTTTCCACCCCTGGCATCGGTGAACTCTAGGTAGTCATATCTGAAAGCATTTCAACAAGAGTAAATTGAAGGAGATAAACTCAAAGGAGTGAAAAGTAAAATAAATGAGTCATCAGAAAAAAGCATTTAAATATTAAAAATTTCCGATATGAATGATTGAAAATAAATGGATAAAAGTATGGGCAAGAAAAAGCATCTAAATGAAAGTCAGTATGAAACTATAAAGAGTTGAATTCTAGTCCTATTAGCAAATATGGTTGCGAGACTCGTCTGCATCGCTTCCACACCTCTTCTCGGTCTCGCATCTCTCGTCGAACTCCACCTCGAAGGACGTGGCTCCCGGACACACAAACACGGTGATCTCATGACGGCTGTTCTCATAGTTGTGAGGAGACTCCATGTCCCAGGTCTTCAGCACCACAGGCTGCTGGGGCTGCTGGCAACTCTCCAGGTCTACCTGGAAGCAGAAACCCAGACGAAGGGGCAGAGTCAGGGCAAAACACACAGTATCATGGAGATATCATCATCAAACACTCAAGTCTCCACACTGGGAGATACATTATCATGGTTCAGAGCTTCAAACAAAATGGCCGCCTCTGCTCATAGTGACAAGGCAGTGATCTCCAGGACGTGGGAAATTTCCTACCTTGGAGAAGCTGTCCTCTGTGTCCTTACACAGGTTCTTCAGCAAGTCGATCAGGGAGGCAAAGCTTCTTAACAAGAGACAATGAGGAATGTCCAACGGGCACAGCTCCAGCAGGAAAATGGCCTGGAATCACACAAATCATACAAATAAATATCTATTTTGTAAACAGGTGCAGAAACTATACTATACTATATCTTCTCATTAGATTCGCAAAATATGTTACATTACAACTAAACACACCTCATTGCCTCAGTCGGGATCTGAGATATCTTATACAATCCTGGTTGATAAGATTACACTAAAGTCAACATAGATATTTACAATTTCCAAACTTAAAAATATTGAATTTAAATAACCCGGCGTCTGATATACACATCAGATTCAATAACTGGTGAAAGACAATCTTTCAACAGGGAAAAAAATAAAACAAATGTGTCAATGAGGAGAGATGATGATTAGTCACATTATACAACAATAATAGCAGCTTCAGGTCCTTTTGTACCAGCTGTCTTGTAGCCATGGCCAGAATAGAGTTGCTGAGCTTCTCCATGATCTGGACGCCAGTGTACGTCTCCAAGAGGGAGCAGAGAATGGTCTGTGTGCCCGACAGGAACCGATCAACATCTGGACCAAAGAATCAGACACCACCAGTTAGTAACAAAGACACCTTCTACGCTTGATCTACATACGAATTCACGCTATATCCCAATTCGCATTATATTGGGGTGGAGGCATATGAGCAAAGCGTGGGGATGACACCTACATCTGAGCAGGATGTCCCGCGAGAGTTCGGCCGCTGTGGATGGTCCTCCCTTCAGCTGCAGGTAGCACCAGGACAGGAGGCTGCCCTGCAGGGCCCAGAACAGAGACAGCAAGACCTTCCTGCTCGGCCCGCTGCCCGCGTCCAGCATCATCACCTCGCACTGGGGCAAAACACGACACACAGGGATCCGTTACAGTTTACGCCACCCCCATTCCCGGTAAATACACTAAAACACTTTGCCACGCTGGGGAACATTATGCCAAGGGACACACAGCCGTCCCAGCGAGACCCCACGTGCGATCGCTGTGCTTACCTCACGGGTGGCCACTAGCAGCAGGGTGTCCATGACAGTGAGAATGGGAGAGATGTCGAAATCAGAGGGGGCCCCCTTTGGAGGAAGCAGCAGCAGACCACTGGGGTCTTGATCACTGCAGGGAAAAGAAGACGCCCCGCCAAGTCAGGTTAGTTTGCCATTTGTATTTGTGTCGCCCCTTGTTGATTGATTTTGATGTGTGGCACAATCTAGGCCCAGGAAAAGCATGGGCAACATGTAAACCGCTCTATAGAGATTAATGAGGTGACAGTGCAGCCGTGTTAACAATCATAGGTATCTAAAGTCGTGATAAAGTGACTTTCCAATTTGACTTTAAATATAAAAACTAAATAAAAATGCACACAAAATCAAACCCTTTAATAAGAGATATAGCCATTGATACTGCTCCATATACAATCCTGATATGGATGCTGAGAGTCCGAGGACTACACTGACCTGAAGTAGTTACACAGGGACTCGAAAGTCAACATTATAGACTCTGGCTGATCTTCTGCAGTGATATTTTTCTGGAAAGGGAAAAAAAAGTTTGTTTTTGCCCAAACGATAAGAAACGACCAAAAAAAATGCATAATTCGTAAAAAGCTAAATTCTTGACAGCTCTAAGTGATCCTACCATCATAACGAAGAGCTTGTCCCTCCGGCTCTGTTTGTCCGGGAAGAAGATGGCCGCTCCACTGAGAAGAGCCTTGACTGCCTCCTTGCGTAGAGATTTCTCAACAGAGCCGTCTCCTTCGGGACCGTCCACCACTGCGCCACACATTCAAACAACTCCCATTAGGATGGAGGCTTCTGGAAAGCCAACGTAACTTACTAATATACAATTTATTAAGAACACTCCAGCACCGAGGGAAATCACAGAGCAGACATCCCTGTGCTGGTATGTGAACCTAGAGCCGCTGTCCCACACAATATGGGTCCTTACCCTCACAGAGGTGTGTGTAGAGCTCCTTCACCGCCCCTGGCCCCGGCGGCTCCGTGCTCTGGCTGCAGCAGGCCTCATCGGAGCTCCTGGGCTCGGCGGAGGTGGACAGAACCGGGAAGCAGTTCTGTAGCAGCTCCAGCAGCAGGATGCGGGTCTTCACTGCCTCTTCCCTGTTACTAACAAATAAAATCAAGTACAGTAAAAAAAAAAAAAAGTGCTTCGTTCTAGACTGTAAAGCCTTTTAAATACGCGCAGAGTCTCCAATTACTTACGTGTTCCTGAGTTTATCATAAAAAGTCCAGAACAGATGTAGGTTAAGACCACTGAAGTCCAGAAGAAGCTTTTGCTTAAACATGGACGATTCCTGAAGCACCTAAAGAGACACACTGTATATATAAGTACGAGGACTAGAAATTTGCATGGAAACAAATGCATCTAGACATTTTGAGAAGAAATCTCACAGAAAGAGATTTGAATACATTCCACTGGAAGTCATGCAGGTCGTAGGAGCGAGTTTAAAATGACAAGCAAGTCAATAAAACATTAAATCATCTTCATTTCAATTTCCTCACACCTCGGCCACTTTTTTGCCGGTGTCTCTCATAACTTGAACAGCCACGAGAGGACAATATTATAAAACACAAACCATGTCCCGTGTGAGCTGCTGGACAAAGAAGAGGGTCTTCTGCAGCAGGGACACTCCACTGACGGCGCCCGAGTCCGCGTCCTCCCCCAGGAGGGACAGGTCTTCGGCGTCCGGGCGCTCGCTCTCCGGCCGCACGTAGCCGTTGAAACTTAACTGCTGGATTCCCAGGCGCTCGGCCGTGTCTTGTCTGGTGCACAGGAACTTCACCATCAAGTACTGCAGACGAGGAGGAGAGAGAAAACCCTGAGCTAGCACACAGCTTTCCTTCTGCAGATCTTGGTCTGGATCTCTCCTGGTCCACAGTCTTACCTTCGCGACCCGACACTGCTGCAGTTTGACCTCCACGTCGTTCCAGTCATCCTCCACCTCAAACCAGCCTATCGGGTCATCCTCCCCCAGCTGTGAACTCGGCTTCGTGCCTCTGTAACGAACGGCAGGGGGTTAGTGGACTCTGATCAGCCGAGCACATACTTCGTAAACAAAAAATAGTGGATCAAAAAGTAACTGTAACATCAAAATTGCTTTCCTTACCCGTTCTTCACAAACTCCCTGTAATCCTTAAAATCCCAAGTGTCATATTTCTTAAACCTCTTGAAATGCTTTTCTGCATCGAACGGCGCATCACCCTCACTGTAGGCAAACACCAGCCCACATTTGGCACCGATTGCGCCTTTACGCACCTGCATGGATGGAAAAAGACCATCTCTCAGCATGGGGATAAACAAAGGGAGAATTTTTTCCTGGTTTTGTTATAATAAACACATTGTACAGCGTGTCACAGTAGGGTTATGACAGTTCAGATCTCACTACAGGTACAAAGATGTCACAATGATAGCCGCAGAATCTAGATACTGACTTACTTTAACCTCGATCTGAGTGACCTGGAAACTTGTCTGGCCTTCTGTGGACAGGATTAGACTGGCTCTCTTCTTTCCATTTTCAGTCAGGAAACCTGCCAAAGCAAGAGCCAGGTTAGACCTAGAGAAGACACAAGACTATGTATTTCTTTTTTAATCAGCAACTGGAAAAACTTATTTCTGAATCACGGTCGTTAATAATGAGTTAGGGCTTCTGTATTTGTGAAGCAATTAACCGCAGTATTAGAAACCTCCAGAAGAGGTCTCCAAAGACAGACTAACAGAAAGTAGTAGAATTTAAAAATACATGAACAAGGGGGTTACATAAATTATACATTTCATAATAACATGAATGTTGTGGGAGACATTTGAGTAGCTCGGCATTGCTCCAGGAAACAATGCTTTCTAGTAATTTCCCTCAGCACGAGTGACTGCCTGCCCTCGCCTGTTCTGAAATGACAGGACTGTTTTGTACTGGCCCAGCGCCCCCTTCAGCGACCCGTACCGTCCCCCGTGGAGGGCTCCAGCAGCACGTTCTCGGGCCCAGATTTCTCCTCCTTTCCCTTCACGTCACAGGCCTGCAGGCGCAGCTGAAGGGGCTTCCCTGGGAGCAGAAAGCGGAGGAATATTGGAAACGGTCGCCTGCAGTTTCACAATCTTAATCTTCAGGTTGTTTTCAGGTTAAATTGATCCCTAATTGCCAGTTGCAAAGCTAGAAGGCATCACATCATTCTGATATCGTATTCCCAAGCAAACTGGATTTTCCTCTATGAAGAATCATATGCCTGGGCTGACGATATGAAAAGTCTTCATAATAATAATAAAAACAAGATATACTTGTTAAGGCTACATCTATTCCATTCCTGTAAAAAGATCAGGCTGCTGGCATACACGGGAAGTGAATTACCATTCTTATACAGCAGTTTGAGTCGGACTGCGGCCATGGAGGCGATGAGGGAAGCTGCCTTGTACTGCGTGTCCAGATGGTCACTGATACTGGACAGGGACATGATAATCTTGGCAACACTGCCCCTGGCCAGGGCAAACGCCAGCAGAGTGAGCTCCGCCTCGGGGGTCACACAGCAGCTGGCAGACAGGAACACAAGAAGTGATTAGACACAAAATCAGAGCTTATTTGATCTTCTTGGAGGTCCTCAGATAAAGTCAGTCGCTATGCGTAACCATTTCCCCCAAAAGAGTTTGATTTCTCTTCACTGCAGAATTCAGGGGATCATTTTATAATTTCTTCGTATAAAACCTTACAGTGTAGTTCATTTGATTAGGTTTTTGATAATTAGTTAGTTGATTTACTCTGCAATTCTCAGGAGAAACGCATCCACTTCCTCCAGGATGTTAGGAGAGAAGAACTTGGGGAACTCGGTGGAACCGGGGGTTAAGGACAGAGGAGGCATGTGGTGTAAGGCTTTTCTGTGGGAAGAAAACGGGTAACGTCAGCACACCAATTAGGTCATAATGCGAAGTGAACTAATCAAAAACAAAATAAAAACAGGTCTCTTTTTATGGGGGTTCTTTGCAATACACCTTGGAAGATATATGCTGCTACGATCAGTGTTTGGAGAGCAAGTGGCAGCTTACTGTGTACTCTGCAGGACAGTCTGGGCCAATACTGGGTTGGTCTCCATCGATGCGGTCACTAAAGAGGTCAGCAGAGACAGGTACCAGATAGCAGAGGCGTCGGAAACGGACACCTCCTTGTTCTTGGTGATCTGATAGCCCATGGTCTTCAAACCGTGGATGCGTGTGTCACAGCCGTCACTGAGACAGCGCTTTATATTGATCTGAACATCTGTGGGGAGGGGAGGAAAGAAAGTTCATGACTCTGCCTGTCTTTTTCCTCATGGTTTCATTAGAAAACCAAATCCCGCTGAGGAAACATGGGAGATAGCAGGTGTGTATACTGACAGGGGTAGCTGATGTTGGCGTTGTCCAAGAGCGCGACGTATCCAGTGACGTTGCTGGGAATGCGGACATCCCTGATCTCCTGCAGGGACCGGCGGTTCTTCCCCACGGCCACCGACACCAGCTGGGGCATGTAACTGTGGTCGTTGGAAGCCACCGCGATCGCAAGGCGCCGTAGAACGACATCGGGCTTCATCCGTAACCTGCGAAGACAAGGCCGGGGAGTTGGAACCACTGCTGAAAAACTGAACGTGCTTTTCTTGTCCGATATGGTCCGAGACATTCATTGAGTCTCAATCAGGATTGACATGATTACAACCCTCCTGGGTCACATGATATTCTGATTGACCTGCAGTTTCTTTGCTAACGTACTTAATTAGGATTCACCTCAGTAGAAAGTGGTATTTGAAAAAGCAGTGATTCTAAAGCCTTCACTAACTCAAGGGTTAAACCTCTATTCAAGGGTTAAACCTCTCTTATCTGCACAGTCTGCACAACCCTATAAAACAAGTGTGTTAAACTTTAACAGCCTACTGACTGGCCATGTTTACCACCACCCCACCTAATGCAACACAAGGCAGATGTATGAACACAATGAAACACAACTTGTTCATAGTAATTAAACTGTGACTCAGTGCCATGTGGGACAATCTCACACTTTTATGATTATATTTGTTTGTTCAGTACAAACAAAAAACGTGTCGTATCCAAGCAGCTGTATCTGCTTTAGGTATCGTGCATTACCAGCTGTAGGTATCTCACCTTATCCAGTGTGAGCGGGCACTGCCATCTGACTGCCAGAAGGACATCGTCTCTCCGTTAGTCATCTTGTAAATGTCCGCAGCGTTAGATGAAGTCTCTATGAAGTTGTAACACTGGGTGACGATTTTCACTTTGTCCACCTCGGGATCACGGTTGAGTTCGGCCCTGTACTGGATGTCTAAATCTGTAAAGAGCAGCATGAGAGTCGATTTAAAATAATGTTGTGTATATGCATGTATATAAACATGCGTGTTTGTATTTTTGTATTGAGTTTTCTTCCTCTGGGAGCCCTCAGATCACGTGTCACTGACTGCCATGGTTTTCCATTTTGGTTGAGCAATTCCATGTATTCTCACTCTTTCACACATGCTGAAATACAATCCTATCCAGGGCTTAAAAGCATGTCTGGTCTCTTACACACCACTACATCTGTTAAAGTCACATGCATCATATTTGAGGAAAGCCCTGGCAGAGTTCTACATGTTCTACACGGAAATAAATAAATACCCTTCTCTTTTTGAAGGAGGAAATCCAAGAACTCCTGAACGACAGAGGACCTCATGGTGCAAATGCTATTGTAACCCTCCAGCACGGGGAATGGAATCGCACTGCTGGGGATTCGATTGCGGTGCAGAAACTTCAGGATCTTTGAGGCATGCAGTCCCAGACGATCCTTCGACTTGGAGAAGATATCAACAAAACCTAGAAGAGTGGCAAGAAATAATAATAATAATAATAATAATAATAATAATGCACTGATATGATTCCTTAAGTTCTGACTAATGAAACCACTGTGAAATAAGTTGGGGGTTTTGGGACGCTGTACCTGGAGTGAGCGAACAGGCCTGCAGCTGCCGGATCACATGGCTCAGCTCCCCTTGCAGGTTGGCTCCATTGCAGTTCTTCAGAGCCATGAGCATGTTCTCCAAATCAACGATGCCATCGCCCTCCGCGTCAAACTGCCCGAAAGCCTGCAAGAAGAGAGACGGAAAAGCTTTCAGAATCGGTGAGGAAGGAGAGACAAGTTCTACGAGTGCCAGAAAAGTCATGACTGAAAACCAGGGGCAGCATACTGACCTAAAAACCTTATTAAGCCATTTCAATCAAGATCCCAGGGACCCACCATCCACTCTTTATGTTAAGATGTACTTATTTATACATGCATTTCTGATTTCACTGTCAAATAAGCATCATAAGCAGAAAAAGACTTCCTCCACTCAAGCACTAAAAAGCGTCAGTTGCACTAACATGGCTTTTAATGTAGTTTATCAGTCTTCTTCTGTGTATATATTATTTATCTCACTGAAAGCATACATTCATTCTTCTGCTGGCTTTCTCATTCAAACACTTGCCCAAAACAATGGCACGTTGCTGCTTTGAGTTTTCTAGGGCAGTCTGGCCTGTTTTATTACAATGCACGTGTCAAACAATAACAGGTGCATCTGCTTTCTGTAACCATTCTGTAAATGCAAAGCACGCTTACCTAGAATACTCATTATCACAAACAAAAAGAACAATTGATTGGGCTCTATGGCAAGTTTACAATGTGTTGATTGCACAACAGGCTGAACACTTGACTCAGAGACTCATTTGAATGTGGGCTAATGGCTGCTGTTCCGATAAGGGCAATAATGTCACCACTATGCTCACCTCAATTAAACAAGTTTGATATGCCAGACAAGGAAACATGTCAGTCAAAACTATAATTATAGCACAACATCTCAGAGACCATGGAAGAGTGATTAGCTTCTACTGACAGATAACCTGTGAAACTGGTTGGTCGCAGGTTGTAAGTAAAGCAAAGAATACACAAACAACAGGCTTGACCCTTGTATACAAATGAACAATACAGGTATTCCCCCCCCAGAAATAACATGCACAACTTTGCTGGAAGCGAGATGCAAGGGAATCACCTTAAATGCCATGCACGTATCAATGTGCGATGAATACTGAATGAGTGACAATAATACCAACCATTACAAATAGTATGAAGCTCACATGTATGTAGCATGTGCATTAAAAACCAAGCATGATAACCGCTCTCCAGCTGATGTCAGTGGCTATGCATCTCCAGATCGCATGACAGCTGCTGGGGAAGTTCAGTTGTGTTTGCATGCATGGCGGTTTGCACGCACCTCCTCGCAGTCGTCCCTCGGCGCGTCCCGGCTCTCCATCATCTCGCAGAACTGCTCCAGGGTCACCGACTCCTCGCCGCGACTCAGCCGCTCCTCCAGCCAGCGCACCAGGGCGCTCTCATTGCGGGCGAGCACCGACTCCGAGATGGCCACCCAGGAGTCGCTCATGCGGGCCGCCGTCTCCCTGAGCTTCACCTGCTCCAGTAGGGCGCTGGGGGAGGGGAGCCCACAGCCCGGCCCCGGTCCAGGTACCGGTCCCGGGGAGCTATTCGTACCCCTTCCGCCTCCGGAGCCGCCGCCGCCGCCGCCACCGCCGCCCGTGGCCCCAGAGGCCGGGCTGCCCCCGACGAGGCCGGGACTCCCGGTTTCCAGGTCTTCCTCGTCGCCGCTCCCCGCCCCACAGCCGCTCTCCGCATTCCCCATATTGTACAGCGGCCTCGGGCTTTCCTGCTTTTCCCAGCGGCCCGGTGAGCGAAGCTAAACGGGTTGTTTTCCTCAGATTGTCAGACCCGCGGACGCTGTTCCAGTTGCTCTCATCTAGCGAGTGTCACTACCGCATAGGCGTACTGTACGTGCTGACGTCACGATTAGTGGGCAGAAAACTTTTGACCTGTATCATAGTCCCCTGTTCACATGTTATTTTTATTAAATGTATCGTTTCGTGTTAAATATGCTTTAACCCCAATGTAAATGTTCTCATTTCAGGAAAAAGAAAATACAGGATTTACATTTACATCAAAAGGGGATTGTCTTACTTTGTTGTACAGGTGTGCAGTATGTGAAAGAATAGATCAATCTGTAACAAATACTGTAGTTATACATCCAATTGTTCTTCCAGTTAACAAATACAAGCTAGGGATATATAGGGATAAAAAAATATTTGTAAAATTCAAAATGTTGTCCATTACATTTCCCCAGTTATGAAATGATGTGCAGATAGACTGTCGCATTAAAATGGTTTAAAGTAAAGTTAAATGTATGATATGACTTAAAACACAGTGTTATTGTAATTAAAATAAGAAAATAGTTGCTCTTGGTTTTATATAATTAATTCAGGGCTGTAACATTTGCAAATTCATTTAACAATTGTTTATAAACATATATTTGTCTATATCGCTTGCAGCTGGAGATAATAAAGAAATCCTGTTCAATGCATATGCCACCATTCTACCTTTACCAAAATACCCTGTGTATTACGTCATCAATGTTTATTTCGGAAATAGCCAGGAAATGGGAATTCCGGTGTCCGACGTCAAAATGTTCCGACGATCAACAAGCTGAAGCAAAACAGGGTTCCTCGCCGTAGAGGAGCGGGTTTGAATGGGAACATATTATGGCACATCCAAACCGCTATAAAAATATAAAGGTTATCAAAGACCTGTATTTATTATGTTCCAAGGACAAAGTATAGGCTGACGATAATGCTTGCATTGTGTGTATTCATCCGATCTGGCCTTAACATCGTGTGTGTGCGATCAAGTGTTTCCCCCATGTTTATTGTTCCACACATGCGCTCTAATCCCTTTAAAACCCGGAAAACTGGTTGTGCATGTCAGTATAATGGACAGGACGGGTTCATTTCCCGATGGCAGAGCACGTTTCATGCACAGTATAAAAACACCTCCGTGCGTAACCAAGCTTAGTCCACAATGAGGTATTTGCTGGCAGTGATATTCGTGGCTGTAGGCATCCTCATTTTTCCGTACAGCAGAAACCTGATTGAAATAAACCTCCCCCGAGGAATTGACTTCATATTAAAAGCCTGGAGCTCCCAGGACTCAACCCGGGTGTTCAGGCAGGAGGAGCTGGGCCTGTACAACGGGCAGCCGGGCAGCCGCGGCCTGTACCTGTCCATTGTGGGACAGGTGTTTGACGTGAGTAAAGGACGGAAGCACTATGGACCAGGGGGGTCTTACCACTTCTTTGCAGGTGAACCATGTCATTGATTGACGTATATGCTTTTATGCTTTTTAACATTTTTCAATAATACTTATATATTATTATTATTGCTGTTTTCTTACACATTGTAAATGAACCACCCATGTGCGGAGGGGAAAATACCCTTGATTTAAATAAAAATACCTGTATTGTACGATTTTTTGTTGACTTGGTTGCTTCATGGTTCCCCACAATGATCATCTTCCAATAAAGAAAAGAGCCATTGCAATGAAATCAGCACCCATAGTAGAGACACTAGTTTAGTGTATCATAAACAATCAAAACTGGACAGAAATGGTAAGTGTAGACATGGTCACTGAAAAACACCGGCGATGTTGGAGGCAGTGTTGACGCATTGGGAGATGATCCAGGTTCATTTTAAAGGGTTTATTGTCGTCTGTTTCAATGCATTTCAAGGCAGAGATGCATCCCAGGCCTTCGTGACCGGGGATTTCACAGATGCTGGGCTGGTGGATGACGTGTCGGGACTTTCCCCGCTTCAGATGGTGGCTCTGTTTGACTGGCTGTCCTTCTACCAGAAGGATTATGTCCTAGTGGGTAGGTGGCATGGGGTGGGGTGGTTGTATTGACCTGTGGGAAAATATACAAGTGATATAGAGCGTGCAGATATTTTATCAGTCTTCAGACACCGGGAGACAGCTTGTGCAAAACCCAAACTCAGTGAGAAGATAGTGTTGCTCTATAATCGGTGTTTCCCAACAAGTGTGGTGTATTACATTGGTGTGCCATCAGAAAAATAAAATACAAAATCAATAAAGAGTAATGAAACAATCTTCTGAATGAAACATAGGCTACTGCATACGAATGTTATGTTTAGTAGGTTTTTTAGGCTTGAAAAGGTTGGGAAACACTGCTCTTTATATAAGCAAAGCACACATTTGAAGTGACAATACTTGAGGTTGTATCTTTTTAATAAACAACTTGGCACATTGTGTTACAAAGGCAGGTTGACTGGGAGGTTCTACAGCGAGACGGGGGAGGCCACCGGTGCCCTGCGTCAGGCCGAGGCTGCCCTGGCAGAAGGGCTGAAACTCAAGGCCCAAGCCGAAGCGGAAAACCAGCTTTTCCCCTCGTGCAACTCGGAGTGGAGTTCAGCCAGCGGGGGGAGAGTGTGGTGCTCAACACGGAGGTACGGCACTGACAACACACAGTACTACACATTTACTATTACTGTATGGATTGTAGTTAAGTCTGGGTTGGGTTTTCAGCCCTCCAGCACTGCTATACAAGATTTGTACCCCTAGAGGGAGCACTAGTCATTTCTATTTGAACCTTTCTATACCACGTGGAAGTTCTTCTTTAAAGACTGATCAGAATGTGATGCTTGGTGCCAGAGGTCTCCCTGTACGTGCGGTTCCTGATGACCGCTGTGGTTTCTTCCTACAGTGGAGGGGTGCACAGGGACTGGGTGGGCGTCCCCAGGAGGATGTTCAAGCCAGGCCTCGGCGGCTCTCGCTGTGTGTGCGTCAGGACCGGCGACACCGGCCGCCTGGACCACCCCAGCCTGCAGGAGTACGAGGGCTGCCCCTCTCTCGCCGAGTCCTGTGCCTTCAGGGACTAAGAGACCTTCACACTTCTACACCGAGTCCACACTGAGCAAGCCTGAGGACAGGAGGCTGGGTCAGGAATAGACACTTATTCTGAAACTAATCGGCCAACCACCTTCATCCTATGATTTGTAGATGTTGGTGTCCACATACTTGGACATTAGCTGGACTGGTTGGTTGTATGAATATCTATTTAACACAAGGAAACATGATGGGTTGAATGGCCTCCTCTCGACTGTAAACTTTGTTTGTCTGTTGCAGTCCCCAGCTAATGGTCATGGAATATATACAAGCAGTCTTTATACCGAATAGGGAATACAATTTTTTAGTTTGTTAGTTACTTGCTATGTTTGCCTCCAGTCTTATGTTATACATGTTTTTTTTCCTTTTAGTTTGGCAATAAAGTTTCAAACGAGTTAAAACATGTTTCCGGTTTGCAAATAGTGATGAAAACAACTCTGTCGCAGCAGATGTATTTGTAGTTTTGCCCCAGTACATTTTTTAAATTTGGATATACACTATTCCAGATTCAATAATGTAATATGAGAGGAGACTATTCACATCACTTTTTATTTTACTTTTGCATATTAACAAGGTGAACAATAATAGAGGCATAGCTCCAATCTCAGCATTACTGTGGATCGGATGGCATCGTGGACAGCGACAACTTCTCCATTTTGAAATCTGATCCACTTTCTCCCAGGATTCTTTGCACAAGTTTGTTATTCATAGAGGGTGTGTCTGTCTGGAATAGTTTCACATTCATTTCTGCTCCGATCGCTAATAAGGAAACGCACGGTAATCCCGCATTCAGCGATTCCTTTATTTTATACCTAAAGTAAGTATTATCAGTGTTGGTATCAATATTACATTTTTTTTCTTTCATAGAGCTGAAATATGTCATTGAAAAGATCTGTTGTTTATGGACACAGGATTGCACAATAAGATAATTTCCTTATTTGCAAGTTTATCTCTATTGAATTGAAACAAGTCTGTTTATTGAACTGCATCCTATTGATGAACGATATCATTGGTGTGTGATGTAGCCTTTTTGAAACAGGAAACACTAGACAAAGAGGTTTTATCATCTCTGTTCTGCCCAACCCTGTCATATACTGGATTTAATTTTACATTCAAATAGTCATATTGTTTAAAGACATTATATACATCTTATTTTACTAGAAGTTTACACTTCTTTTTCTTTCCATTTCAGCTCACGTATAAAAGCGCTCTTTTGGGGTTGTTGGACAGCTGTTGCTGTTTAGGAGGATCACCAGTTGACCTGATCACAGGGAAGTATTTAATTCATTCCCACAAACGAGTGTTTAGCACATAAAAGCAACCGCAGCATGGCGTCGCAGGAGAGCGTGTGGAGGGAGCTCCTCAACAGACTGGAGAGAAATGACTTGGAGAAGCTGTTGAAGGCAGTAGGGCAGAGCAGCAAGAAGCTCAGTAGATCTGTCATGATCACCAACATTATGAAGCACAGCCTGAACTCCACAGAGCTGCTGAAACGCACGGCACTCAGCAAAAACACACTTCTGCAGTACGGGCTGGAGAAGCGCCTGGCGGTGTCCTCTACTCAAACCAAGGACGAGATTGCTCGGAAAATCTAAGAAAGTTGGGAGGCCACGGCAAAATGGAGGCCTAGATTGAAACCCCATGAAAGTGAGGAGTGCCTGAAGATTCTTCAGCGGCTCAGGACTCCAGATATAGAGAAGCTGATGTCCAAGCTTGGCTGTATGGAAGGAGTCGGTGGATTGGCTCCTACAGAGGAGGTTTGTCACCAGGGAGACGCTGACCTACTATCTGGGGACTGAAAGAAATATCCCAACGATGCAAGTTTCAAAAGAGAGGCTTGTGGAGTGTGTATTAGATCAAATACAACAGAGTGAGTGATGCACACAACATCACAAGTACAAATGTAAGAACTTGATACCAACACTAATGGAGATCATCAATGCTGTATCATGGTCTCTGGATTTTCTCCATGTTTTTTGTGTTGCTCTACAACTCATGTTATGTAATTGCTTTTAAAATTAATCCACACCGTCTTCTATTATATTTTAGATCTGTATACATTTCTGGTTTCATTGCATGATTTCACTTATTACTTGCATGTATGTATATGCTGCCATCTATGTTTGTGTTCTCTTATTTAGTTTGAAGAACTAGATCACAGTGCATAATACTGTTAAACTGGGAACTGGTGCACTACAATACATCCTCCTCCAGAGTGTTATTACTGGGGGTCTAATTTTAAATGCAGCTAATCTTACATTTGTTGTAAGAACTCTCAGCCTGTAATACAGTCCAGTAAAACATGTTGTATATGTTCATGTTTATGGCCTAGCTACAGGATGTCTGACAATTATGCTGTTATCATGGCCAGCTTGCAAAAGGAATACTGTGGGGAACAATACAAGAAGCAGGGTTATCATTTCTGATTGCAGTAAAAAGTGAAAAGTATACCCACGATCAAGGTTGCTGTTGTATAACCTGAAAGCGATTTGCTTATGTGTGTCGTGAAAGCCTTTTGCTAAACAAAGTAGCCCTGTAAGCCAGCCGGGGGGTTGGAGAGCCAGTCGATGTGACACATGGTGTAAATAAAGCATCAAACAAGCTGAAGGATAGCCATTTCAACTGTGAACTAGAACAACTGCACTTTTTTTGAATGGCAATTTACAGTTTATGCTGTTTTGGCGAAGATTGATTCCATCTCATACGATTCAATAAAATTCAGTCATGTTCAAATACTGCAGATCGTTTTCTTTCAAAAACCAATTAAAAAAAAACAAGGCCAGCCTTTTTTGTTTCTTTGTTTTTTTATCGTTTATGTAAAGTTTGTCCTCCTTCAAGGATGTTATAGGAAGCAACAGGCTACATATCTGAACTAACAGATACAATTACAATGTGCATAAAAGATTAACAGAAGCAAGATTAAAGTTTGTCACAATGACAAATAAAGAAGCACAAACTGCATTAAAGTACAAAACAGCTGTAGTGGTCAAAAATATTTTACATTTATCTGTACAATTTAACAATACCTAGAGCGGACAATACCCACCCCCCCCTCAACATATTAAGAGACCCTAATGTCATGTCTTTTGGATAAAGTGCACCTTTGTCAATTAGGTAATCTGTAAATGGTTAGAATGACAGTTCTTGGAAAACGTTCCTTACATAAAGTATAACCATATCCATCTACCCTTTAAGTGCACGCCTTGGAGAAACTGCAGTCTTGGAGCCCACGGTAATTTAGTCAGAAAGTATTCGAATGTAAAGTGATGGCAACATGCATCCGCATGATGTAACTGAAAGCCTTTTGGAGCGGTAGACTTAATTTAAAAAACATAAAACCTTGGTTTGGTGCTTTAAATTTGCATAGAAATTAGGTCTTCCCTATATTTTCGGAACGGTACGGATTTGTAAAAGGAACTTTTTAGTGAGGGGGGAAAAGCTCATATTTTAGTGATGACATCAGCAGTGGAAAAGTTTAGATGTACAGTTTAAAAAGGTATGGAGTGGAGATAAGGCTTGATATAAGATGTGCTCTTCGTAACCTCTTTAACAGTCTCGTGATCTCCAGCTACAAGGCTCCGAGCGCCAGTTGGTTTCAAGGGGGCAGGAAAACAATAAGCTATGGAAGAGGGTTCAATGCCTTGGACTGATAAGCTATAAAAGTGCAAATGATCATCGAATAGGCACTGCAAAACGTTTTGTTTTGTTCTTAAATGCAATCACTGAAGCACCAATTCAAAACGACGCACGGATCGAGCAGTAAGATCTACATGCATGATGTGGCCGTATATGTGACATGTATAAAACGGTGAAAGCAAAGGTGACAATGCTTTGTAATGCTCCCTAACACATCTGCTTTGAAATCTCTTGCTCCAGCAAACGATGCACTTGGCCATTACACCCAAGCAGGCCATTCCCTAGACTCTGGTTTTCTTTATCGCGTGGGACCCGGTGGAAGGTAACCTCGATGACTACTGGACCATGACACTAGGGATTACGTGATTATATACCAATTCCACATGATTCCTAAAAACGGTCGATCAAAATCAGGTGCAAATCAAAATGCATGACCTTGCCACTAACTGCACAACCGCGTCAGGTTTCCAGTTCACGGTTTCCTCTCTTGACATAATGAACTCGATCTTCAGACTATTAAACTCTACTCGAACGTCCGCTACAATGTGTACAATTGGAGAGACTGGAACATTACAGAAGTGTGGTCCTACGTTTGTCTGGGCATCGGCGTTGCGCGGCGTTGCCAGCGTGGACCAGGGGGGCCCCGGGGCTGCTCTGTTCTGGAATGAAGGAAGTGGGTTCGGTGGTGGGCGGCACTAGGACACGCCTCCCAGAGTCAGCACGTCGAAGCAGATGTCGCACACCCGGACGGGCTTGTTCAGGTCAAACTTGATGATGGGGATCTCCTTCATGGAGCACTTGTGACAGAGCAGGCGGCCACAGTGACGGCTGGGGAGAGAGAGGGAGGACAGACAGACAGATGGGCGAGTGAGAGCTACTAGACAGGAGATCCTATTCTCACAGCGAGAGACCCCAGACTTCATCAACAAGAACTATCTAAGAGAGTCTCCGACGCACATCACAGTCATGCAGTTCAGTGAAATGCATCAGAGAGGAGATGCTTCTGTTCAAATGGGAGGCTTTACCAGTGATGTTTCCTTGTGGTGACTCCAAACTTTGCAATGCACTCGTAACAGTTGGATCCGTCACACCATGGCGGCTCTTTGGACAACATGTCTTCCAAGGAGAGAAGAAAAAAATATTAAGTCTGTTCTACACACTAGTACACAAGCTGGGGAAATCTCAGTGGCACTCAAAAACACATCCGAATCTGCCAAGCGACACTTGAACAGCCCATACCTAGGAGCCGGAAGAGCAGCTGCTTGGTGGCCACCTGGTAGTTGAAGATGTTGATGCCTTGGTTGTTGTTAACACCCAGCCGTGCCCCGGCCCTCACGATGGCACGGCACAGATTGGCGTTGCCCTTCATGTAGGCAAGCAGGAGCACTGCGACACACAAGGCAGACGGTTTATACAGGACCAGACGGCAGAACTCTGAACCGATTCACTTACGTCAACTACCGAAGAAACCAAACAAACCAAACCAAAATGTCCATTCAATGGCCACAAAATAAACACATTAGTTTTCCAAGAGTGATCAAGAGCGAACCGAGTTATATATTGACACAGTGTGGGACAAGCTTCCCTACCTGTGTTCCCCTCATTGTCAGGCTTGTCCAGAGGATACTCAGGCATGCACTCGAGGAACAGCTCGAAAATGGCGGCCGCGTTCTCTTTCCCATACTGCCCCAGGATGTGCATTGGAGACTGACCCCTGCAACGCAACGCATCACATCTCAGGTCACTTCAAACAGGCCGTGCAGCCAGAGAGCACAGAGACTAGAGCGGCCAGGGTAACTGGAGGGTACCTGAGGTTGAAGGCCTCCGCGTCGATGTTGGACTCTGTGAGGAGGGCTCTCACATTGTTCAGGCGCCCATGCATCACAGCGAGGTGGAGAGCTGGAGGAACAGGAGATGGGGATGGGTCAAGGGGATATCCGTTTAGGAATATATTGTAGACGTCTATTATGGACTCGTTGTCAACATTAAGAACAGGAATGCTTCATCGCTCTGATCATTGATCTGGAAGTCTTCAAGCTACAGGCGGTATTTATGTTCAGGTGTTGCTGTAGCTGGAGAGGCCCCGTGTCTCACCGTTATTGCCGTTCTCGTCCACGGCGGCGAAGTCCACCCCATTCTCCAAGAGCACGGAGCAGATGGTGGGCAGGTCCTGCTGGGCAGCCAAGTGCAGGGCGGTCTGCCGGTGTTTGGTCAGCTCGTTGACTTTGGCCCCAGCCAGCAGCTGGACAGAGAGATCAGCACAGCACAATCGATAGAAATTCCCCTTTGGCATATGTATATGTATATGCGAGTGTGTTTTGGGCTATTCTACGTTTTGGGTCAGAGATTTGCACTTGACTGGTGGGTAAAAGGCACAGAAACCTGAGGAGAAAAACTAATGACAGCGAAGAATCTGGTCTGTAACCCCAACAGTGGGCCCTCCGTGTGGAAACCTACCAGGTTGCGGACGATGATTTCGGAGCCAGCCTGCACAGCCAGGTGCAGGGGGGTGAGTTTGGCGGCGTCCTGAACACGCGAGTTGACGTTGGCCTGGACGCTGATGAGGAACAGCACGCTCTCGATGTCCGAGTTCTGCACAGCCACGTGGAGGAAGTTCCGCCCCTTGTTGTCCACCTGTCAGTCACACGGCAGACAGACCAATCAACTCCCCACTGAATGCACAGGGACTGAGTTTCAGAACTACAGGAGATCTTACCCTTGTATCACGTTCCACTGCATGCTAAACCAGCTTTAATATATCTACGCTCTTCCCACTATTCCCGAAGCACCTCCGGCCCGTACCTGCTCGGCAGCTCCCGGCTCCCTCTTCAGGATAGCCTCGGCGGCCTTGTTGTTCTTGTGGGTCATGGCGCAGGCGAAGGGGGTCATGCCCTGGCGATCCCGCACATTCAGGCGGATCTCGGGGTGGGAGATGAGCAGCTGGATGATGACGTTGTGCTGGTTGCTGATGGCCACGTGGACCGGAGCTCTGCCCTCCGCATCCTGCATTGTGGATAAACAACCACGGTATTCAGCTGGTCAAAATACACAGTCTATTGGGCTAATTGAGGCTTTACAAACATCCTTTACTACAGTCCGGTAAAAGAAATGCCACTTGATCACTTTCACTTTTTCCCTCCTATTCCTACAATATCAAGTAAATCCATGATGGTTAAAGCTAACGTTTATTCTTCCTGGATGAGGTCCAAAATGACAGAGCACCTGACACATCCAACAGACCTGATGAAACACCGACAGCTTTCCAATACCTCTGCAGTCCGAAACCACGGTCCTGCCATTGGATTCCTACACACTCGAATTAAAATCAATAGGATCCTTTTACTTTTTAACCCTTTAACCCTTTTTAATCTGCCTAATTGTAAAGGTACTTCAACTAAGTGGTCATAAAAGATAAAATCAATACATCAAAACTCATTACGTTGCCTTTTAAGAGAGACAATGAAGAGAGCGGAGGTGTAATCCACTCATTTTAATTGGTTGACAGAGATAAAATCCGGAGTAGGGCGCTGACCTGGGCGTTGACGTTGGCCCCGAACTCCAGAAGGCACTGCACCACTTCCTCCAGCCCCCAGCTCGCTGCCAGGTGCAGGGGCGTCTGCCCATCGTGGGCCTCCTCATCCCCCTCTCCGTTGGGCCCCGGCTTCCTGGGGCTGTTCACGTCACAGCCACTGTGGAGAGGGCAGAGAGGTCAGGGCTGGGTCACAGTGCAGCGCTATGAAGGTTTCCACCGATGACAAACATGACTATACATTACAATGCAATAGATCCATGGGGGGGGGGGGGGGGGGGGTTGTCTGTGTGAACCAAAATAGCTTTCCCACACTGGATAATTTGTGATGGATCTTATGCTTAAAAGATTTAGCCTTGGCTAAATCTGTGTGGCTGGCATGAACCTGCCTGAAGATCAAACACTTATCTAGCATGAGTGTGTTGATTTTGTTCTGGTGGGGCTTGACATGAACCAAGGAAATGATAAGGACTGAGCAGGTCGTGTTTGTGTATCGAACAAGATGTCGCATTTTAGGCTTTTAGAGTTGTGCTTCACAGTTAAACCGCTGTGGGTGGGACAGATCCAAGACAGGAGATATGATTGGTGTATCCACAATTACCTTCCCCGAGCAAGGAAGAAGAAAGAGAGAGAGAGAGAGAGAGAGCTGCTAACAAATGCATGAGCATGAAAAGAATAATTAACAAAACAACCTCGCTTTAAGTTTTCTACGTGCTCTACTAAAAATTATAAAAACAAAGTCTGCCCTGCTGGCGTGTATCCGGGGCTGACCTGCGGATGAGGAAGCAGGACATGTTCTCATTGTTCTCGTCCACAGCCCGGTGCAGGAGGGTCTGCTGACAGCCGCCTGGGCCTGAGTTCCAGCAAGTGGCGTCGCAGCCATGCCTCACCTAGGAGAAAGAGCACAGGCGGTCACTCGACACACTAACTAAACAGACGGGGCCCTGTTTCTATGAATCTGAATCTACAGCCTTCTTCAAGCAAGAGGGGATCAGGGAATCAGAGAAGGGGCTGTCTGACCAGGGTGGAGGCGATGTCCTCCAGGCCTTTCTCCAGGGCCAGCCAAAGCGGGGGGTTCCCCTTCTCGTCCACCACGGACATGTCGGCCCCCCGTGTGCAGATGGCGTCCACCACCAGGGGGAGCTGGTTGCTGATGGCCAGTTGAAGAGCCGACTCTCCATCGCGAGTCCTGTCACGACACAGAAAAGTTTAATTGGTCGGTTACAGAGCATCACACTGGTTTACTGAGTTCAGACTGGCTACGTTCACAGGGGTTTCCCACAACAAGCCGACAGGATGACTGCTGCCCTTTCCACGACGACAACAGTGGTCTTATTGCCACCGAAAGGACTACCTGACGTTGATGTCTGCCTGGTGCTCCAGCAGGAAGAGGGCGCTCTTGCTGTCCTGTCTCTGGATGGCCATGTGCAGCAGGGTGTGCCCGCTCGGCATGGTATCGTTGATGGCAGCGCCAGAGCCGAGGAGCTGGGCAGCTATTGTGTGCATGCCTGTGGACAGGACACAAAGAGACCGATCAATTGGACATCTGAAAAGCAGCCCGGGAGCCCACCATCTGCCGTTACTCTCCAGAGGGAATAAATGTTCACAAGATGGAAATCAATCCCGAAGTAGGTTATGATTGTGTTTATTTGCACAATGATGAATAGGAAAGAAAAGCTGTACAGTACGATGCAATGCTTACCTGTCCAGAGGGCAAGGCCAAGGACTGTCTGATCCATAGAGTCCTTGAGGCTGAAGTCTGGGATGATCTGCAGGTTGTTGGTGGCGTGGAGCGCGTTGGCTGTTTCAAGATCAAGAAGATAAATCACGATAAGTAGAATACACACACATTATCTTCTTATTACTACTGCTATGAAAAGACCAGGACATATCAGGGTGCAGAAACCTGTTAAGAAGGTACCTTTCTGCTCCAAGATGACAGACACCACGTCGGGGTGGTCGTAGGCTATGGCCATGTGCAGGGGGCTCTGCAGGTAGACACCCTGGCCCCGGTCCTCCTCCAGGGCCTGCTTGGTCTGCAGGTTGGGGTTGGCGCCCTGTTGCAGCAGCTCCGCAGTCAGGTTGGCCAGGCCATTCCGACAGGCCGTGTGCAGCGGCGTCTCCCCCTGAGGCACACAGACAACACGCTCACATTTTGGGGTCTTCCAGCCCAGCGGGCTTTCACCACAACAAACTTGTACGTCTTCTAGTACAAAGAGAAGCAGCACTGGTCAAGAGAACCAAAAAGAACCTTCACAGTGCATGTGCCAGCCATTTTCTCTACCTCTGCCATTACAATCGATTGAGAAAATGATCTGTACTGCAAGGCAGTGCTACATTACTTCCGAGAGCATCTCAGGGAGGGAGGAGACTCATCAATCTTCCTAATAGCGCAGCCATTAATCAGTTGATCAATTTAAGCTGCATTACAGTAATAAAGATCTCGCACAGTATTCTTCTGTTTTAGTCACAGTGAAACAGAGCAGAAAGTTAATTGAAGTCCTAGTGAACTGCACCCTGGTGCGCGTACCCATTTGTTGCTGTGGTTGACCTTTGCCCCATGCGTGGCGAGGAAGAGCGCGGCCGCCTCGTTGCCAGCGCCGGCAGCCCTCTGCAAAAGGCAGTTCCCTGAGGAAAAAAACCACACACATTAAACGGTGCCTCCCCAGAACATCGCGGCTCCTGCCAAGAGCCAAGAAACCATACGCCCCTGGAAATCAATGCTATGACCTTTTTTTATGTCCCGTTCCCAATTATTTACTCACATTGTCAAGAAAAATTGTGGATTCACTTTTTAGTCTTGTCAGAGGTTAAGTAAGTTGGCCAAAGTGAGAAGCAGCCAAAATAACCACGCTACCACAGAATTACATTATTACCAATTAAATAATAAAACGGGACCGGTGTGCCCCATACCTGTGGTGCTGTCTGGGGCGTTGGGGTCGCTGCCGTGCTGGATGAGCCGTGCCGCCAAGCTGTTCTCATCGAAGGAGGTGCCGTTGACCACGGGCACGTCGTCCTCGAAGGGGTTGACCGTCTGGTCCGAGGAGACGGTGATGTACTGCAGGGCCAGCCACAGAGCCGTGCTGCCCTCGTGGTCCTTCAGCTCCAGATCCAACCTGCCAAGCAGAACCCAGATGGGATCACTGCATCACGGACTCTGCATCATTGCATCCTGCTCCTTCTTATTTTACACAAACCTAGAGATCCGTTTAATCGATTGATCTTATCACTAGCCTTGAAGAAAAATAAACACATCCCTGGATTATAAACAGCACTCACTGTTTGCACTGCAGGAGCTGGTTGAAGACAGGCTCGTTCCCGGACACCACTGCCTCGTGTAAAGGGGTCCTGAGGAAAACAAGACACATCCAGCACTTACAGATCAGCGGCCAAGAGTGGGCAGGAAGAGAAGTCACTCTGTAGCTCAAGCTTTCATTTCTAACTAGACCTCTGAGAGGCATCTGTCTGAATCCAGCTCCTTTGAAGCTCAAGGAGGCCTTTGTTTAACCCTGGTGACTTTTTCCCTGCCTCTACTTGCCTGCCTCGGCTGTTCTGCATGTTGGGCTTGGCCCCGGCTTTGAGCAGAGCTTCCGCAATGCGGGCCATGCCGGCCATCACCTCCGCCGAGTGCTTTTTTGGGCTGAAGGAGCAGACCAGGTGCAGAGGGGTCTCGACAGCACCCACCGTGGCAGCATTCACCTGGGCCGAGTGCCGGATCAGGAAGGTGGAGGCAAACTCATCCCCTGACACCGGTAAGAGAAACAACACACATCAGGTCACCGACCACATTTGGCCTCATTCAGAAAACACTGCTTACATTACTCTGAGGAAAAGGAAAGCCACACGGTCTTAGTTTTCAATGTTTACAAGGGTAGAAGACCCCTCAAACTAGAATAACATAAACCTATGAAGACAAACGGTAACTACTGACCACTTGAAAACAACCCACAGAAGCAAAATACAATATAACTGCTTCTCAAATGTGTTCGTTTATGGGAATCTTGGGGATGATCTCTGCCAACCGCTGAGTTGAGTATAACTGAACAAAAACACAATAAGACAACCTGCTGCCACTTCTGTGTATTAATGTGATGGATGTCATTTTAGTATCTTCTCATATGTGCCATTTGACATTATAGCAACATTATTGGCTCCAGAAATAGCCACCACCAAAATGTGAAGCAGGAGGAAATGCAAGGTGTAAGAAACGTCTTGGAGAGTGTGCAAGGCATCGTTCCTTGACATCTGTGCCAGAGCAGCACATTCTTCCTCAAAAGCCAACCTTTCACCACTTCACCATAGTTGCAAAAGCCAGTCTGCATTTCCTTCGCGTTCACTGGGTATTCAGAAAGCCTCAAATCAATTATTAACCAGGAACATCAAGGTTTACTGTCATGACACAAAGCTGTTTTTACCAATTTAAATTTCAGAAACAAGGCAGCACTTAAACAAGGGGGAACAAGCTGGGATCGTCAGCAGATATCGACGGAGACAGAGAATAACAAACCAAAATGCTCCGATTCCCTTTTTGGTTTGAAGTCCTGCCTAAATACGATCAGCTGCCTCAGTTATGCACACTTGAAAGATTGAACACAGAAGCACGGCATGTGGAGGGGCTGTGTTTGAGACCCCCGGCACTGGGGGGGCAGTGGGAATCTCGGCTGGGGGCCCTCACCTCTCTGGATGGCCTTGTGAAGCAGGCTCCAGCCGCTCTGGTCCACCATGTCCACGTCAGCCTTGTTGTTGACCAGCGTGGTGGCAATGCTCTCCAGCCTACGAGACAGAGCCAGGTCCAGGGCCAGGTCCCCGTTGTTGTCCAGGTCGTTCAGCTTCCCAGGCAGCTGAGGGAGAAGGAGAGCGTGTCAAACGACAAGAGTGAGACATCCCGGCGCAGCACTAAGCTTCCGGTTAATGAGGCTCTCCAATTAACATTCCCCAGGGGACTATCACCAGAAACCACAACTTTTCAAAATGTACTCCTATATATTTTAAGGCAATCTGACAGCTAAGACATTCCTTAGCGCTGGCTGAAGGTCAACTCTGTATTGTAACCGTAGCTAATCATTTACACCCCTGACCCCTATTTTCTTACGATCATGTATTTTAGACACAAGGGGTCAATCTGCCGACCCGGCCTTGGAGCACGGAGCTCACTTCAGTCTGCTCAGACGGCTCCAAGTTAATCAGATCTGGACAAGATTTGCAACCAACCCCCAAGACCATACCTGTGAATCCATCTCGATGAGGTAGAGGAATACCACATCCTCCCGCTCCACTTTAATGGCTTTGTGTAAGGGGAACTCGGTTTTGGATTTAATCATCTTGTACAGCAGCTGTGCGCTCATGCTGCTGAAGTCCTCCTTCCTCAGGTCATCCTACGAGAGACCAAAGTCAACTGTCAAACGTCGCCTACACCGCGCACAACTTACACACACACAAACAAAACAGTAACCGAATCCCGAACGGCCCTTACCCAGTGGCTGGCAATGATCTCGGCACAATAGTTCATCAGTGTGGCGGCACTGAGCTCCTCCGCGGTCTGGTAAAACCGAATACAGTTCCTCACATTGACCGAGGACATCACGCCCTTCTCACACCTGCCAACAAAGGAGACGATATTACAGACGCTGCGAGCGACGCTGGGATCAATTCAACATCACACCATGACGGCCAAGAGCAAAAGGGTCAAAAGACTGTTTCACAGCACAAGACAGAAGTAATTTCATAGTAAAACACCAGGGGCTTCATCAGCATTGACATCCTTAACCTTCACATTGAACTACATGTCATGCCAACACAGGACATCGTCAGTTTGTGTGCCAACCATGCTGGGGTGCAGATGTTACCTGAACACCACCATGGAGTTTGATTCATTATGCCACCTGGTATGGGGGGAGAAATTCAGGAGGGGGTGGGTTGGAGATTTGTCCTGCAATGTCACTGCCAACGCCACTGAGCTGGCAGCCAACCGGACCACACCGAGCTCCCACTGCTGCCAGGCATGGATTCATCAGCCCGGCAACATCCACCGAACACGCTCGAGGGACGTGAAGAAGCCGACCTCAGGGGATGACTTATTCGTCTCGTCCCAAGTGCCGAGAGAGAATGACGCGAACAAGACGGCAAAAACAACCCGACAGCATAAATATACACGACCGTCCCTCAGACTACCTCTCTCGCAGGAGCTGCAGCTGGAAGCGGTTGGCCAGTTTCATGAGATCAGTCAGGAAGACATCGTCCTCCTTAAGCTCCAGCTCGTCTGTGTATGCCCAGCGCAGCATCGCCATGGCAACTTCCGGCTTGGCATCTGGTACCACAGAGATGAAGCGTCAGAAAAACAGCAGGGAGCAGGGAGACAGAGAGCGGCACGTTCAGATCACCAGGCGCAGTGCCGTTTATTTTCAAAGCTGTTTAATTATTGCTATGATGAATAAATTATGATGTTTGTCATTTTCCTTTTCTGTATTTCAATGCTTCGACCTATCCTGCATTATTTTTAAAGGAGATCTATTTTGCCTAAAGCTGGAGTGATTAACTAACGCAGAAGGTGGCCACATTAATTCAATAGTTCTCACTCTATGATAGCTAAACGTTGTACAGGCCACGGCTCGACAATTCATCCTGCCATTTAATAGAACTATCCACAAATTAAAATCTCCGCCTTGACTATGAACGGTTGTGGGAGTCAAATAATGTATGAAATGAGTAGCGGAGAGACGAAGAGACAGATAACAGTTGACTAAGTAAAGAGGTACTGACTCACCAGACAAGTCCAGTTCTGTAGTGGATGCAAGGTTGGCCAGACTCCAGACCTCACTGCGCGCTGCCAGTACAAACTTATGAGCGCTGTAGGTCTTCCCACCAACTTTTACCTTCAAGTCACTGAAAGAGAGAGCGGAAGACACACACAACAGATATCAGGCTCATGTCACTACAGCACTATCGATTAGCAGACATGGGTGTGAGGTACTCTGGTTCTTCACGCCTCACCCCTTTACCCCTACCTGTACTGGTCCTGCTGGTACAGCTCGGCCACGATGGCCAGCAGACGGCTGATGAAGGAGTCGCTGGTGCTTTCCTGGTTGGCCTGGACCGCCAACATGGCACAGCGCTTCTCCGTCTCGGCCAGCTTCTGCTGCATCTTCACGTACTCCTGGCGTAGAAGGGCCAGGTGCTTCTGCAGCTTGGCCACCTCCTCTGTAAGACAGCAGAAAGAGGGTGGAAACTCAGGGTTGAGAGCTCCTGTAGGAGACGCCCGGGCAGATTCAAGATTCCAGCACACGCCCCAATAGTTGCCATTAAATCTCAAACTAAGGCCTTGATTTCGGGGGAAAATGCTATGAAGTATAACACATCCTCTTTCATACACTCCTTAAAGCATACGTCACTTGCACATTTTGTTAAACAGTAGAGTCAAAACTACTTTTCATTTTATAACATAACCGTGAACAAATTTGTATGAGAGCCTAAGTCTTAAAACATTTTCCAGTTAAAGAGGTAAAAAAAAAAAAAAAATGCTAGACTTCTGGCAGAAGTGAATCCACACAGAAAAAAAGTGATTGATATGAATTTTCCAGTTTCCCTTTCAATCACTTGTCTTAAGTTTCAGTTTCTGAATAACGCTGAACTGGCAGTTCTCTCAGCAAAGGACCACACAGTTCCTGCCGCTATCCACACACAGGCGGGGGGAGGCAACAGGAAACGAGCCGGGCTGCTCTCTCAAACCAGCACAACCGCAGGAAGAGACAAACGCTGCACTGGCCAATAAGAAAATCCATGTTTTTGTACATGTAACACCGAATGCACAATCTGAAGGAAGATTCTACAACAATAGTGTCTCTTGTTTATGTAATCAACAGATACAGATGGGGGAAGCAGAACTCATTTAAAATAAGTAAATAAACAACAACACAGCTGCCTTGATTTACTATACACACACTTTTATATATATTGTGCAATACAAAGAGTCCCAATGAAGTTCAACACTCAGGTTGCATCTGCCTGAATTAAAACAGTGGCTGTCTGCTTATACTAGCATCCTTCAGTCACTTTAACGTGATTTTTGGCCACAACACTCAGAACACAGCGACACACCATTCCACTTCAGGCTGAGTGTCAATGACTTTGAAGGAGCTGAGCAGACACACTCGCTTAGAACTGGTTATACACTTTGGTTGATCAGATCACTGGGTGGCTTCATACCTTAAAACACCAGCTTGGCAAGGATTACAGTTTACAAACTAAAAACAAAAGAAGCAGGACCCCTTTTCATAAACATTCAAGGAAAAGCACAAATACAGGGGGGGACGGAGACCTGCCAGCTTTATTTGGTACTTAAAACACAATTCTACAGTCCATCAGCGGGACACCAACAGAATGTGCTGGAAACACTTAGAAGTAATCGGGACTGAGCTCACAGTACACCACAACCTCAGGTGACTCAGTCAGCCGGCTCATTCTACTTATCACTTACACTTCCTACAATAACCAACGGGGCTTTTGCTGAGGTAGTGTGAGGGTTTGCATAGCCGACAATATCGCAGAGAACCTTTCAGATATGTAATCTAGTAGTACTGCCAAACCAGGTGTGGCAACAGCCTAAAGGAAATCTATATAAAGTCATACAAGTATCCAAATGAGAGATGTATAGATCTCGAGTGAGATATAAGGGCTATATGTTTATAAATCCAAAGCAGGTCTTCCAAGCATACTTTCAATGTAAAACATATACACTAAAAGGCTTTGAGTCATAATGCATCTAGTTGCAAAAGAGGGGTTGTATCGATCATCAAAATGACAATAATACACATGAATTTATTCAAACCTATACAAGATAAATCCTATTCACGTTAAATGCTTTGGAGATTCACTTTCTGAAGTTACCCATGCTTTCCTGCAGGTCCTTTATCACTCTAGGTGTGATAAATAATAGTTAGAGCTAAGCCAGGGTTTTATAGCCAGAGACAGGAAGTATAAGGATAATAATGCAGAACTCGGACAACCTCAAAGTGCAAGAGTGAAACACCACCGTGCCCATTCTGGCTCAGTCTTCAATCCTCAGCAGAAATAACAGCGAGGACCGGAGTGCTGACTTGACTTGACTTGCTTTCGGCTATACATTTTGTGAGTTTCCCGTCAGGAAGCGAGGTGCTTACAGGACCACAGATAAGACAAGAAAGCAGGCAGAAACAAATAAAGGCTGTGTGTGGAGATAGTATATCCCAGCCCCACCCCACCCCACCCCACCCAAGAAAAACCTTCACAGTCAGAAACCAGTTGCTTCCCCCCCCCATTAGTGTACATTTTGCTGCCCCCACCATGACTGCAATTCAAGTCTAAGCTGCATGTTATTTATTAAAGATCAGATTCATTCACAAACATTAAAAATGAACCCCCCCCAGCACTCATCCATGTAAAAATAGGGAGAGCAGCTTAGGAATTCACTTTTAATCTCATTATAATAAGTGTTGAGTCGAGACATCTTCCGTTAGGTTTATTAGCCTCCCTGGAAACAACCATTTTTTTCCATTTTATGTTTCTTTTAAACGAATATACATCATATATGATAATAATAATAATTCTTAGTATATTATGATGAAATCAGAAACAGGCCGTCGTTTCTTCTATTTACACCGCTTACAAACATTTTCATTTTACATTTTCTAATGCATTGTATGAAATGGCACTGAGACACAATGACTCGGTTTCTCCAAATCCGCCAGTGGTCTGGGTCAACCTTCCCGGCTGTCAACCTTTAATTATGGTCCTGCTATGATTACAATGTCGGCTGGCTGGATCGGACTGAACAACACCTGGGGTCGGGCGCTATATCCGTGGGGGGAAACAAGGTCCACACATCTCACATCTGCAGGAGCCGAGCTGTCACCCTGAGCCGACCCGCCCCGGTCCCGTTGTGGCAGCGCGGCCAGTGTAACAATGTTGCCGATCCGCTGTGTGGCGACTAACGATACGACATCTGGATGTTTGCCAAGCGACCCACTAAAAAAAAAAGCACAGCGCCAGTTCAGATGCCCGTTATCCCGCAGATCCCACCGCATACGACCCGGCTGGTCCGGCTTTATTCGCCCAGCGCCACCCAGCCCACCACCTGACTGACTGAGCCGCTACAGAGACACTATAGGCGTCAACACCGCCCGCTCGACCCGACCCCCCAAAAACATGCGCTTTTAAACAATAAAACCGAAAGAGACGAGCTTCGGGAGGTCCGCCGTCACCCTGTCCTAACCCAAACACGGCACCACCCGCGGCTACGAAAAACGAGCCTGTGTGCAAATCTGAGGAAAGCTCTACCGTACCTTCCGCCATGTTGGGTCCGGGCTCTGCGCAACTCTCGCGATATCTTGGTGCCGGAGAGGAGACGGGTTGAGCAGCGGGAGGAGGAGAGGACGGAGGGAGCCGAGCCCAGCCGAGCCCAGCCGAGCCGGGGAGAGGATCTGGCAGTGCACTTCGCCCTCGTCTCTATCCGGGATGGGATGAGGAAAACGCTCGTAGGGTTTACTGCCCACGTTGCGCCCTCTAGTGCTGTGGTTGTTGGTGTTTTTTGTGCCTGCCTCCTGTGTGAATAGTCTTGTCGTCTTGCAAGATCTGTTTTATTAATCTGTCTATGAGAACATGCTCATTCGGGTGTTAAAAGTAGTGCAATGTGACAAAACGGTTAAATGCAGTGGTGTACCATGGTAAAAGCACAGGCAAGTGTAGTGGGATGTTACTGTGGCACGAACACAGTGAAGTGGTGTGTGTGTACCATGTTACAATCAGGGTAAAGTGCTGTGTACTGTGGTAACACTTTGAAATGTAGTGAGCTGCACTGTGGCCGAACACGTAAGTGCAGAGTGGTATACTGTGGTAAAAAATACAGTAATGCGTTGTGCTGCGTAGTATCCTGTGGTAGCCTAGGATCACAGTAACATGTCATGTGGTTCTGCTGAAGATCCCATTGTAACCACAATCTTTGACAGCAAACTGGAGACCAAATCAATGATCACAAACTTGGGTTATTTTAAAATCTAATGATATAACAGTGATATGTCTATACCAGTCATTCATTAACATGTTGTAGATGGCTATGGTGTGTGGTAGGGGACAAGAGTGCAGACTTTGGCCCATATGGTCTTTCTGTATGTGTTTCATATTTTGCATAAGAAACATAAGAAACGAGAGGAGGCCATTCACCCCATTGTGCTCGTTTGGTGTCCATTAATAACTGAGTGATCCAAGGATCCTATCCAGTCTGATTTGAAATGTTCCCAAATTTTCAGCTTCAATCACATCGCTGGGGAGTTTGTTCCGGATTGTGACACCTCTCTGTCTGATCTGGAAAAGCTCCTCTGGTTTGATGTGGTCGATGCCCTTCATGGTTTTGAAGACTTGGATCAAGTCCCCACGTAGTCTCCTCTGTTCCAGGGTGAAAAGGTTCAGGTCCTCAGTCTCTAAGTAGGACATTCCCTTCAGACCTGGAATAAGTGTGGTTGCTCTCCTCTGAACTGCCTCTAGAGCAGCGATATCTTTCTTGAAGTGTGGAGCCCAGAACTGTCCACAGTATCCAGATGAGCTCTAACTAGTGCATTGTACAGTCTGAACATCACTGCCCTTGTTCTCAATTCTACACTTTTGACAATATACCCTAACACTCTGCCTTTTTTATTGCTTCACCACATTGTTTGGATGGAGAAAGTGAGGAGTCCACATAGACTCCTAGGTCTTTCTCATGCATTACTTCATCTAGTTCTATTCCTCCCATAGTGTAATTATAGTGGACATTTTTGTTACCTGCATGTATTACCTTGCACTTGAATTTCATCTGCCAGGTGTTGGCCCACAAACTGAATATTATCTAAGTCCCTTTGAATAGCCTGTGCTGCCGAGATTGTATCTGGTGAGCCACCTATTTTAGTATCGTCTGCAAATTTGATAACTTTGCTAACTATCCCAGAGTCCAGATCATGAATATAGATTAGAAAAAGCACAGGCCCTAGTTCTGATCCCTGTGGAACTCCACTAACAACCTCACTCCAGTTAGAAGCGACTCCTCTAATCGACACCCTGTTTCCTATACATCAACCAGTTCATAATCCATCTACTTACATTACCCTGAATGCCTACAGATTTACCATATTTATAAAATAGTACAGTCCTTAACCATTAAAAATATCCTCTAGGATTGGATTAGGATTGAGCGGACAACACCACAACCAAATAGACGGCTACTGTTATGTGAATGAGGAAGGGCTGGTGGGAGTTCAAAGAAAGTTTGCATTCAAATGTGAGGGGGAAACCTCTTTCATCCCATTTCAAACGGTTGTATTTCCATTGGAATCCCTCGTTTCAGCGTCTCCCCTTCTTAAGCTCTCATGTATGGGAAACATTGTTCAGCAGTAGAGTTTAGGGCAGACTGACTCGGGTTCCATAGCTTTCTCTTTTTATATATTATGAGTAGGGAACCTTATCCATTCCAGTACCGGATTCCAGCCGATTTGAAAAGATTGCCTTGTTTGCATACATGGAAAACTACAACTGAATAATTATATAATGAAATGTAAAGTATGCCTTTTATGTTAGTGCTGGAAGAGTTCAGAATAGGTTAACTGAAGATACACAATTATCAAATATATATAAAATTAAATATTGCAGCTGATGACCCATGACATTGCTCCCTCCCAACAAAGAATTAATTTGAACTGCAAAATGTGTTTCACCTCATTGAAATACAATTAACACACCCAATATTAATCCTTAGGAATAATTTCATTTTTGTAGGACACTTATCCAATTATAAAAGCACAAATTGTACTTTAATGAGAAGACAAAAATAGACTGAGGAAAAGAAAATGTATATAATGCACAGAGCACAATGTGGCTTTCAGACATGGGACAAAAATCACTTAAATCACTTAAAATGTTACTCAAAAAAACATTAACTATAACTATATCACCTGCTGCAATTAAAGAGTACCTTTCAGTTTCTTTATACTTTTCTACTCGTATAAATACTCTGCAATACTTAATTTTAACTTAGTGAAGGGGAAAATCTTAAAGTATTTGTGCTTTAGGTTGTAACTGAAAGTTGTAGCATTGCAGAATGAGAGGAGAAAAAAAGCCACACAAATGAAAAGGATAAATAATTTAAGGAACGGGGGGTATTTTGAAGGAGGATGAATTTATAACTCCATCTTATGAGAGTGTAGCTCAAACTGTAAACGTATTAATCCTTCCATAGCATCTTCTCAAAAGGTGTCTTGAGTCTGTGCTGTGTGAACAGCACTTGAGCAATGGCAGAAGGATTAGGAGACATCATATGAAGACAGTTCATAAAGGTATTTGCAAAACCACTTCCCATATTTAAGGCTGTAATATAAAGGTTGACTGAACAGGGACTTCAACATTTTCTACAAAAAGTAACAATGACATTTCTGCCACATTTGAGTCAGAGTTCCTGGAGTGTGAAGTAGTATTCAAAATGTCAACTTCCTTTGTAAAGTGTGTAATATACAAATCTGTGCAGTCTAGCGGACAGAAATGACAGATGTAGATATGAAGGTATCCCATTCAAACCACCCTTAGTCACAGTTTCATCGATTCAGAGAGTACACCAAACGCGTATTGGAAAAAAATTATATTTTGGAAGAACTCACTACAGAAGGTGACAATTTCCATTACATGAAAAATATACATCAGTATTTTGTCTTTGTACATTAGGCAAGAAAACTGCAGTAGTCCAGAGCCAGAATAAAATAAATGAAAGAAAACAAAGGGAAAAGGGAAAAAAAAAAAAAAAAAAGACGCGCACGCATACACACTCTCACACTCACATCAGCATCTTCAATACCAAACCCAGAAACTGCCCACATGAACACCTACAGTTAACGCATGCATAATAATCCTATCTAGGACACCACAAAAACAAGCTTGTAAAAATAATTTGCTTAATTAGCTGGATATGGGGCAAGTCGGGCACAGGACGGCCCGATTCTCACCTTGACGTTTAAAATTAAAATCGGTGCACCACAGAGAGAAGAACAAAAAACAATTATTGCTACACTAAACTTTTTTTAAATTTTTTCTTTGTTTTAATCGTCCAGGCCTAAACAAAGGGTTTAAAAAAAAAAATCCAAAACAAACACATGGAAGGGTGCATGGCAAAGTCTCATTGGGTTTCTTGCACATCCGCTTTAGTTCAATGCAGGGTGTATTACCAAGCAATTCAACAGGAGGCACTTCTGAAAAAACGAAATTCAACTACAAACAGGAGAAATCAAAAGGAAAAGAAGCTCTTCTCGCGCATGCAGCACCTCTGATCTGAATCCACAAGTGCACCTCCGATCTCTGCCGGTACTTACAAGGCCGACTCGGCACAATCACACCGGAAAACCCTTTGCCAAAGCATGAGCACCTCGTGTTTAAAACAAAATGGAGTTAAAATGGTTTAATTTTATAGAAGTTCCACGGAAGGGGCAGAGAGCAAGAAAGGATCAAACATGGCAAACGCATGCTTAAAGCTTTTTTTGTCCCCTCAAGGCGATTAAAGCTCCAAACTGATGCATTGTTTTAATTCCACTGTCATTTTAGAACTTGCCAATTAGAGGTTCTTTCAATGAATTTCTACCTGGTTTTAATTATTCCTTTTACAAGGCTTGCTTTTAAAGTAACCTGTAACAGAAGTAATGCACATAAGAGAAGGGTAGTGGGAGGACTAAAATCTTCAAGAATTTACAGGATTCATATTCTAACTACATAAGCGCTATTTATTTGGTACTATATGTGTCGCTGGGTGAATATGAACAGTTTATATATTATCCGGTTCATGTTTGTGCTATGTACAGGTCTTTACAATTCTTCCTGAAGGTTGAAGCAGTCCGTTAGACTTCAAAAAAATTGCGTGATCATCTTTTTAGGTTGGCACTTGGCGAGGCTTTCGTCAGCGTCGGCGACTGGCTTTTGCGTTCGATTGCAGCCGGTTTGGCCAGTCTGTGTTCTGCCAGCTTTCAATAAGGACAAGTCTGGCGATAGTTGGGTAGAGTGCAGGAGAACAGTGCCATGTTGTTTCTCAATTGGAGACCTGTGGACGACAAAGAGGAGGAATTATAGCCTTCGCAGGACAAGAAAACGCACAAGACGAAATCTGGATTAGATATTTAAGTGAGGTTTCCTCCTCCGAGGCGAGGCACCGACCTGCCACTGTCCCTACACTGACGATGTGGTCAGAGGCTTTGAACACAAGCAAACTCAATCTGCAGCTGAGGAACTGGATTAAAAACAAGCTGAGACTCAGTGTTTGTAACAATGCATTGACAATACCCTCTACAGAGCACTTAAGCATAAGCAGCAGAGGGAGGTTTGGCCCTTTACTTTTAGGGTTATAAAGTACATATGCAAAAACTGCATATGTAGCCTCTCACCACCATTCACCAGCTTTCCATCAAAACTAGACCACCTGCTGGGAAATCCTGTAAAAAAAAAAAAGTGTTACTTTTCTGATGGTGGGAGATCTTTAGTTTTCTGTACTTAACACGTACTATTCATGTCCATTTCACTGTATTAGTTGTTATCCAAGAGAACCGCTGCTCCAAAGCAAAGCGACTAAGAAATAAAGACTGGGGTGAAAGTTCACATCACTTACCCTGAAAAAATGTGAAGCTACAAGCTGCTGGATTAACATCACTCAAAGGCAGTCTCTTGGCTCTTTCTTACACAGCGAGCAACTTTCCTTTTGAATTCTCCATTTCGGTCTTCCCTCCATTCTTTCTGTAAGAACATAAAGTGACTATTTTAAACTACTACATTTGATGCATTTATTCAAGTAGCAGAATTACAACATTCTCTAAAGCAACTGCATACGTCAAACTATTTGGGTTCACTATTATATACAGTTTTCTGCCATCTTATGTAAAATATATAAGGGAGGCAAATACCACAAAGCTGCTGATGTAATAAAATCAATTAAAAAGTCATTAAGTCATGGAAAAATGTATAGAAAAAAAAAAAAAAATACCCACAAACCAACAAGATGTGAAATGTTTTCAGCACAGGAGGAGATAAATTCATGGTCTTACCGCCGCATCCACATTAGCAGGAGAATCTCCATTGGGATCTGCTAACATCGAGATTACGCTAATCATTATAGTTTCCACCGTGTGAATCGGAAGCCAACGTTCCTCTGGCTTTTCATAACCGTATTTATCCTCTCCAGGCTCGTGCAAAATAGAAATACATACATCGCCATTCTTGTCAACTGGAATCAAATAAACAAACCAAAGAATCATGAATAAAACAAAAGTCAGCAGCCATTTTTTAACAAGGTAATCTACATGGAGCGACTGAATAAATATCCTTCAGTTTTCAATTTGAATGTGTAGTCTCAGAAAAACAAAAACAGGCATGAATAGTAAGCACAATTGTGACTCAAAACTCACCATTTGGATGCCATATTTCTGTAATGAATTTCATTTTTGGAGGCCTGAGTGGATAATCTTTGGGGAAAGTGAGATGTGCCTTAAACACACCACCTTCACTGTGAACAGAAATTAAACATAAGCCATTAAACATCCCCTTTCCATAGGGACTAAAATTAGTTTCCTTCATTAAAACACACTCATTTACAGTCTATCACCACACCTGCAGTCATTAAACAACACTATGCACAAGCTCAATATGTAATCAGGCATCTCAATGGATGTTTACAATTGCTAAATACAGACAGCAGTTCTTATTTCTGATATTAAAGTCGCAATACAAAAAAAAAAAATAGCACAATACATCCTAACCTACAATTGTTTTTAATTGCATGAACACAAACCTTCTGACAAAATAATCTAACCGTAATACTCACTACAGAGTATCTGGAGGGCCAATTATTAGGACTTCCCATCGGTAAAGGTCATTGTCATCTATTAAACCTGCAGAGAAACCCTCCACTGGATTTTTGTTCAGTTCTGAAATGAAAGGGAACCAATGTTTTAATGAAGGCTTTTACATTAAATATATAAATAAAGGAAAGAATAATGAAGAATACACCTTTGGAAAGGTTTTCTATTCTCTTTCGCCATTACATGCACTAGTTATTCTAAGATTATGGTCTTGTTCATCACAGCATGGCAGCTTTTGCCAAAGTTGACTACCTTTAGAGCTGAGCAATAAATCCCTAGAAATATTCTACAGTCTAACATGGGTATGAGACTAAATACCATTTGCTTTGAGGAGAGTTACTTAGATGTAAACAAACATTTTAAAAATAGGAACCCTCAAACAAATGTAGAAAAAAGGAAGTCAACAGGAATTGTTCAAGTGGCTTCAAATTAAACTGCATGATCTTGTGTATTACAAGCAGGCAAACATGCTACAACTGCATCATCGCTTAGGGCAATATGGGAACTTGAGTTATTCATAGTGCATTGACACAAACAAAATGTAACTTGAACATGGGAGCCTCCGCAAAGTGCTGCTTGAGACGAAGGTCAAAGGCTGAGAGAACCAGTTATCACAGTCCTTGGAAACACAGTGCTGCCACAGAGAGTTCACACCTATTTCTAGTTTCTAAGGAACTAGTACAAAGTAACTCACCTGAGTTAAAACCATGCCAAAGCAGTTTTAACTGCACAGTGAATGTGTAAAACGACACTCTTCTCTAGATGTAGAAAATCAGCTCATCTTAAATCATGCATTTAATATCAGGGTTTCTTATGTGCGTTACAAGAAAATTATGTTACAACGCACTCCCCACCCCAGATTAGAAATAATCATTATTAATTAGTCAAACTATCCTCCAAATTTAGAAATCCCACTCCACAGGACAAAGGTAAATTAAAAAAAAAAAAAAAAAAAGAAAAATCTAAATCATTTTGGAGAACCATGAATCCGCATCACTACCAAAGATCATCACAGGAATATACAGTTTACCTAGATTTAATCCAGTGGCTAACAGATTGCGTACTTCTAAGCAAAACACAAAGCCAGCCGCTACTGCTATCTAGTGGTAACAATTATTACTGTCATGTAGAGTCACTGGTATATTTGTACGTCAGTGTCGTTTCCCAACAGAACGGTTTGAATTTGATTTCAGGTTGAATGGATACGATCGGCATTAAAGGTCTCAGAAAAGATCACTCTCTAGCTTGTAGTGCAGGAAGTACATTGTACCACAATAGGTAGTGCATTTCTCATTCTTAATGAAAGCTAAAGTAAAGATTCACCTTTGATGCCTCAAAACATGAGCAATGCTTAAGGGTCTTCTGGGAGAATGGAGCCGTGTTTATATGGCAGGTGTGTTTGCAATCTGAAAGTCTCAGTGGAGACGATAGTAACTTGTGAAACTCATACAGATGTGATCAGTTGAGTCTTATGATATAAACATGCATGGGGTGTGATGTGGTTTGGCCATAATGCGGTTTTCAATTCTCTAATCTAATGTTACACTGGAAGACATCAGTCTCACATTTTACTACCAGTTCACTTCTAACGCAATCATTATATTCCTCCGTAAAAAGTGTCAAGACTATATGGCTACATCTAATACAAAATAAATAAATCCCTTGTGAAGCAGCAGGGTACCTTCTACCAAACACAGGCATTCAAAGTTAACTGCAGAATTCAGAATATTTTTCAGGATATTACAATCCTAGCCATTTGAGTCTTTCAGAGAGAGAGGTCAGCTGGTTTCCAAAGGCCACCAGTGGCCAACTATGCTATACAAGCATTCAACTATTACATTACCATAAAACCTCTACAACACCTCACAGGCTAGATTGTATTCCATCTGACTGCAGCACGATCCATTAAGTCAGAATGAGCAACGCTGGCTACAGATTTACAGAGAATTGGCATCTTCCATAAATCAGTCCCTGGGCCATCCTCCTGTCCTGGAGCAGAGCATGTTTCAGGGTTAAACGAAGAACTGTTCCCCATGCACGGCTCCATGGCCAAAGTGACGGCTGCAAAATAAACCCACGAATCCGACTTCTCACGTCACTAGACAGCCCCAGATCGCTCAAGGCTTTCCTCTTGGCAGGTTAATTGGCAGGTCTTTAATGGAGCTGAAAAGGAACCAAGTCACACGTTTCATCACAACTTGTCCTACAGTACAATGTGCACAAACAGCCTATCAACTCCTATAAGCTGATTACTACCGAGAAATAAAAGCGGGAGCCCAATCTCAGGTTCTGGATACCTGGCACAATGTTCTGCTGGGAGTGGTTTTGTTCACTGCAGTGTCTACAGCCAAATATTGCATTCACATAGCCTTTTTATTTTAAAAGCTCAAGAAGGAAAACAAATTCACTACAACGACTTCAACTGATAGTAACCAAATGCTATGTACATGCAAAAGTCAATTACATCAGTCTGTAAATTCACACCCATAAGCTTTCCAGCCTGCATAACGGGAAGGGAATCTTTACAGTGTGACTCCAGATTTTAAAAGTATATACAAGATTTATTTGAATTATGTATAAATGCACTGGGGTGCAATTAGAAATATAGCGTCTTGTATTCTTTGGTCAAACACTTTTTCACAATCCAGAATAAATCATTGTAGAATGCATTTATACAGAGAGGAAGAACTGAAATGCAGGAATTGATGTTACTGATAATCAATAGCCCATTCTCGGCAACAGAGTCATAAGAACATAAGAAAGTTTAGAAACGAGAGGAGCCCATTCGACACATCATGCTCGTTTGGTGTCCATTAATAATAATAAGTGAACCAAGGATCCTATCCAGTCTATTTTTAAATCTTCCCAAATTTTCAGCTTCTACCGCAGCGCTGGGGAGTTTGTTCAGATTGTGACGCCTCTCTGTGTGAAGAAGTGTCTCCTGTTTTCTGTCTTGAATGTCTTGAAGCCCAATTTCCATTTGTGTCCCCGGGTCCATGTGTCTCTGCTGATCTGGAAAAGCTCCTCTGGTTTGATGTGGTCGATGCCTTTCATGATTTTGAAGACTTGGATCAAGTCCCCACGTAGTCTCCTCTGTTCCAGGGTGAAAAGGTTCAGGTCCTCAGTCTCTCAGTAGGACATTCCCTTCAGACCTGGAATAAGTCTGGTTGCTCTCCTCTGAACGGCCTCTAGAGCAGCGATATCTTTCTTGAAGTGTGGAGCCCAGAACTGTCCACAGTATCCAGATGAGCTCTAACTAGTGCATTGTACAGTCTGAACATCACTGCCCTTGTTCTCAATTCTACACTTTTGACAATATACCCTAACATTGTGTTTGCCTTTTTTATTGCTTCCCCACATTGTTTGCATGGAGAAAGTGAGGAGTCCACATAGACTCCTAGGTCTTTCTCATGCGTTACTTCATCTAGTTCTATTGCTCCCATAGTGTAATTATAGTGGACATTTTTGTTACCTGCATGTATTACCTTGCACTTGAATTTCATCTGCCAGGTGTTGGCCCACAAACTGAATATTATCTAAGTCCCTCTGAATAGCCTGTGCTGCCAAGATTGTATCTGCTGAGCCACCTATTTTAGTATCATCTGCAAATTTGACAAGTTTGCTAAATATCCCTGAGTCCAGATCATTAATATAGATTAGAAAAAGCACAGGCCCTAGTACTGATCCCTGTGGAACTCCACTAACAACCTCACTCCAGTTAGAAGCGACTCCTCTAATCGACACCCTCTGTTTCCTATACATCAACCAGTTCATAATCCATCTACTTACATTACCCTGAATGCCTACAGCTTCCAATTTGAGGATCAGTCTTTGGTGTGGAACCTCATCAAAAGCTTTTTGAAAATCTAAGTACATCATATCATATGCTTTCACATGATCTACAGCTGCAGTTGCATGTTCAAAAAATTCCAATAAATGAGTAAGACATGATCTGCCTCGTCTAAACCCATGTTGACTATCTCCAAGAATATGGCTTTCATTAAGATGCTCCTCTATTTTCTGTCTAATCATTTTTTCCAACATTTTACAAGTGATGCAGGTGAGACTGATTGGTCTGTAATGTCCTGGCTCAGTTTTGTCCCCTTTCTTGTGGATTGGTATGACATTTGCTGTCTTCCAGTCAGATGGCACATCCCCTGTTCTAAGTGTCTTTTGGAATATTTGAGGTAGCGGTCTATAAATAATTTCAATCATTTCTTTAAGTACTGTTGGAAATGCACCTCTATGGGCAGAAATGTACAGGCATTTCAGGTGTGGTATCCCTTGGAACAACCACCAAAAAGAGTGATGGTGCTAAATCCGCTATACAATTTATATACCAGGCACTATGATAAAGATTTAAAAAAAATAAAAGTTCTTGAAAGCCTGCTTATGATGCTTTAAGCTTCTCTGACAATACAAGATTCAATTACAAACCCTAGGTGACAACACACAATGTAGGAATTGTGCGTCACTACACCAGTACTGCTTAGTCAATCCTTATTGTCAACGCTCATATTACACACCTATCCCACTGCCTTGGGACCCAGCAGAGTTGCATGTCAGGCAACAATGGGTGCCATTGCTTTTCATATCAAAGATGCAAAAACTTGGTGAGAATAAAAAAACACCCATAAAGACAATGCTAATGAACTTGGCAAGGATTCATTTCACATTGATGGTAATACTCTTATCTCTGACAACAGAGAAATCCATGAAGGCCTTTTGGGGTGATTTGCAAAAGTTTTTGGCATATTTTTACAGCTTGTTCAGTTACTATAATTACTCACATCTGGAGGCTGAAGTAAAATGTAAGCAGCATGAAAATATGAACCGCTATACGCCATCGATTTCCCTTGTGGCGAGGGGTGGGAAACCCTGGGGCTGGAGTGCCCTTAGTAAATTTACTGATTGACATAATTATCATTTGCTCCAGGTATTTGGTAATTGATGATTGAGCAATACTCACAAAAACTCCAGGACTGGGGCGGGGGTTGTCTGCCTCTACTCTAGGCTCTGTGCCAGAAGCAGTTTATTGGAGGATGTTAAGTAAATGTAAATGACAAGAGGGGAATGCTATGCACACTGTGACAAGAGACACTGGGACTAATAATTAAATTGTTAATACTTGCATGTAATGTAAAACCTACACACTTCTCTATAAATGCAAATTCCAAATTAATTTCTAGAACCCCTGATCAGAACCAATCAATTCAGGGTTTTTACTTCAGACATTGCAGGATTTTATGCTGAAACCATTTGTATAAAAAGTAGTTCTTATTGGCAAATTACTACAACAAAATTTCCATCACAAAAAACATTAAAATGAATCAAAGCTCAGTCATTTTTGTGCAAAGCTATGACGAAGCAGACCATAGAAAGCTCTTGTTGATGCTTCTAATAACAGCTGGTAAAATAAACAGAAAATGTAACTATTGTCTTAGATTACTTTGAAATATGTCCAAATGTTGTTTGGTTCATGTTGCAGAGGACAGTAATGCTACAACCTACCCATGTGGTAGCATGCATCATCAAATGCATAATTTGAACCCTTGTCACACACCCATTTTATTTTGTTATCGGCAATGTTGTAAGCCAATGGTGTTTCAAAACCTGGGTCACCTTGGATAAATGATGAATCGAGGAGTCAATAAAATGAATAATAAATAAGGTCGGGTCAGTTGGCTCTGCTGTATCTCAATATCAGTCGGATCATATACATGATCTTTTCAACTGAAACACAAACAGTGTGGAGAATGTCTCTTAGGGACATCATTGCAACATTACTTCACGCCATACCGATGAAGAACTCTCCTCTAGCTAACGTGGCTGGAAAACTCGCAGTACACACCGAAGGGGCCCCACCGGGGGTACATCTGCCGGGGGTGTAAACCTCCAAAGCGGGTTAACGCTGCGCTCAGTCGGAGACATTGTTACTTGGACGGCGCCGCACATGGGCTGCCTGTGTCGCCCGGCGCATGCGCAGTGCGGCCGGGCCGTGTCAAGCCGATCGGAGCTATCCTGGCTGTCACTCAGCGAGTCCGGCTCAGAATAATGGGGGACAAAGAAGCGAGGGAACGAGGTCCACTCCTCCGCGCAGGAAAAGGTCCCCCCCAGGAAGGGGGACAAAACGCATTTCGCCCACTCTACACCTTGCACCGGGCCTCATTAATAAACCCCTACACCCCCCGGAAAAACGCTCCATCCAGCGTGATTTAAAGTGACAGTAAAAACAAAGGCGCTGAAGACTGCCTTTGCAGAAAGCGGTGGCATGATCCCGAGTGGCAGAGCCTCGCTTTTGCTTTTGCACCGCGACCACGACCACCACCCCCCCAAACACGGACCCCAGACGGGCAGGCATCCGAGAGTGGGGCAGCCTGTCACCGCGAATAAAGGGTACATCTCTAAAAACAGCCCCAGCACGGAATAGGCCCCAGATGCCCTGTCAAATAATAATACCCCCCCGGCAGCGGAGGCAGACGTTGGGAGCAACACCCGTCATGAAGCCTCCACAGCGGGCTCACCCCGGGCGGGAGGCTGGGCTGGGCAGCGCAGTGGGAAGGGGACAGAGATGTCCACACCACCCCGCCGACTATAAATACATCCACGTCCCTTTCTCGACTCCAGCGCCTCTGCCTTTACCTGCCAGCTGTCTCCTGAGTAACAGCGCGGACTGCGGCTCCGTCATGGCTCTGCTCGTCGGGCTCCCGAAACAACAATCGTGTCGTCCAGGCGGGCCGGTGCTGCGGTTCAGTTCGGAGAAATGTGTTGAATAAATAACGAGACGCAGAGCGAGTGTGCGTGTCTGTCGGTCTCTCTCTCTCTCTCCCGTCTTTTCCTCTCAGTTTCGCTCTGCACTCCGGCCCGCTGAGCGCATGCGCACAAATACACCGAGGGGCAATGAAGCGCTCGAGTTGTCCGGACGTGTGAGGAGACGTGCTGTGCGTCTCGGTCCGCCATTTTGGGAAGGTCAAAGCTGCTGCTGGAAATGCAGGCTTCAAACACAGGCTGCAATAGGTTGTTGTTATTGTTGCAGCATAACCATAATCCTGGCCCCAAGCTAAACCAAACTCCAAAGCATATGGAAAAATAATATGTAATTTTTATATGTATAGCATTGCATTTTCCACATGAGTTCTACTCCATGAAATGTATAGGTTTTATTTACTGAGTATGGCCACTTTCATATAACAAACATATATACGAATGCATTTGTGGTTCATGTGAGTATACTTGTGTAAATAACAATCTATCTAAATTTATCAGGTAATTGATGTAAAAATGTAAGTTTCCTTTGTTTCATCAACACAAACTCATTTAAACCATATAACTATAATGGCAAACTATGGACATTTCTTATTGTGTGAACTATTAGAAAACATATTTAAATGTATGATTCAAATAAATGTGTATATGTTGATTAGAATTTAAATTACGTCCTTGTAATTATTATTAACACACTTTATTTTAAAGTCTACTTGCACAGGAACATTACAATGTAACACTTTTGAACACTCAGTATAAAAGCACACAACACACTCTGGCTTTGAGCCAAACAGCTCTTTTATTGCAGTGTTGGTTATATACTTAGTATAAAGTAAATATCCAAACTCGTCTTTTTTTTTTTTCTTTGCAATATATGCAATGCACTTAAAATAAATACTGGTATATCGCAGCAAAGACCAACACACAAGGAGGCTTTAAACAACAAACAAGTGTTTACATTTACCATATTCTACTCTGTAAAATGTATTATACCTTTTGCGTTTCCTCAGCTTGTAAAGTACACCTCACGCAGAATCTTAAAAATGGCTAATGGGTGGACCTGACAGACAAGTGACTGAAGTCCAATCTCAGTGTAAATGGATGTGAAATCTCACTGTATGCATCTCAGCATATAGTGTATGCATCTCAGTACGTAGTGTATGCGTCTCAGTATGTAGTGTATGCGTCTCAGTACGTAGTGTCTCAGTATGTAGTGTATGCGTCTCAGTACGTAGTGTATGCGTCTCAGTATGTGCGTCTCAGTACGTAGTGTCTCAGTATGCGTCTCAGTATGTAGTGTATGCGTCTCAGTACGTGTCTCAGTATGTAGTGTATGCGTCTCAGTATGTAGTGTATGCTTCTCAGTATGTAGTGTATGCGTCTCAGTACATAGTGTATGCGTCTCAGTATATGCGTCTCAGTATGTAGTGTATGTGTCTCAGTACGTAGTGTATGCGTCTCAGAGTATGAGTCTCAGTATACCGTATACTCAGAGACGCACACGAGTATACAGAGACGCACACCGTATACTCAGAGACGCACACAAGTATACAGAGACGCACACCAGTATACAGAGACGCACACCGTATACTCAGAGACGCACACGAGTATACAGAGACGCACACCGTATACTCAGAGACGCACACCAGTATACAGAGACGCACACCAGTATACAGAGACGCACACCGTATACTCAGAGACGCACACAAGTAGACAGAGACGCACACCAGTATACAGAGACGCACACCGTATACTCAGAGACGCACACCATATACTCAGAGACACACACAAGTATAGAGACGCACACAAGTATACAGAGACGCACACCAGTATACAGAGACGCACACAAGTATACAGAACCGCACACAAGTATACAGAGACGCACACCGTATACTCAGAGACGCACACAAGAATACAGAGACGCACACCGAATACTCAGAGACGCACACCGTATACACAAAGACGCACACAAGTATACTCAGAGACGCACACAAGTATACAGAGACGCACACCGTATACTCAGAGACGCACACAAGTATAGAGACGCACACAAGTATACAGAGACGCACACAAGTATAGTCAGAGACGCACACCGTATACTCAGAGACGCACACCGTATACTCAGAGACGCACACAAGTATACAGACGCACACCGTATACTCAGAGACACACACAAGTACAGAGACGCACATAAGTATACAGAGACGCAAACCAGTATACAGAGACGCACACCGTATACTCAGAGACGCACACCAGTATACAGAGACGCACACCAGTATACAGAGACGCACACCAGTATACTCAGAGACGCACACCAGTATACAGAGACGCACACCAGTATACTCAGAGACGCACACAAGTATACAGAGACGCACACAAGTATACAGACGCACACCGTATACTCAGAGACACACACAAGTACAGAGACGCACATAAGTATACAGAGACGCACACCAGTATACAGAGACGCACACCGTATACTCAGAGACGCACACAAGTATACTCAGAGATGCACACAAGTATACAGAGACGCACACCGTATGCTCAGACGCAAACAAGTATAGAGACGCACACAAGTATAGTCTGAGACGCACACAAGTATACAGAGACGCACACAAGTATAGAGACGCACACAAGTATAGAGACGCACACCGTATACTCAGAGACACACACGAGTATAGAGACGCACACCGTATACTCAGAGACGCACACAAGTAAACTCAGAGATGCACACCGTATACTCAGAGACACACACAAGTATAGAGACGCACACAAGTATACAGAGACGCACACCAGTATACAGAGACGCACACCGTATACTCAGAGACACACACAAGTATACAGAGACGCACACCGTATACACAGAGACGCACACAAGTATACTCAGAGACGCACACAAGTACACAGAGACGCACACCGTATACTCAGAGACACACACAAGTATAGAGACGAACACAAGTATACAGAGATGCACACAAGTATAGTCAGAGACGCACACAAGTATAGAGACGCACACCGTATACTCAGAGACGCACACAAGTATAGAGACGCACACCAGTATACACAGACGCACACCAGTATACTCAGAGACGCACACAAGTATACAGACGCACACCGTATACAGAGACACACACCGTATACAGAGACACACACAAGTATACAGAGACGCACACAAGTATTCTCAGAGACGCACACAAGTATACAGAGACGCACACAAGTATACTCAGAGACGCACACCGTATACTCAGACGCACACAAGTATAGAGACGCACACCGTATACAGAGACACACACCGTATACACAGAGACGCACACAAGTATACAAAGACGCAAACCGTATACTCAGAGACGCACACAAGTATACAGAGACGCACACCGTATACTCAGAGACACACACAAGTATAGAGACGCACACCAGTATACAGAGACGCACACCAGTATACTCAGAGACGCACACAAGTATACAGAGACGCACACAAGTATACAGACGCACACCGTATACTCAGACGCACACAAGTATACTCAGAGACGCACACAAGTATACAGAGATGCACACAAGTATACAGAGACGCACACCAGTATACAGAGACGCACACAAGTATAGAGACGCAAACCGTATACTCAGAGACGCACACAAGTATACAGAGACGCACACCGTATACTCAGAGACACACACAAGAATAGAGACGCACACAAGTATACAGAGACGCACACCGAATACTCAGAGACGCACACCGTATACACAGAGACGCACACAAGTATACTCAGAGACGCACACAAGTATACAGAGACGCACACCGTATACTCAGAGACGCACACAAGTATAGAGACGCACACAAGTATACAGAGACGCACACAAGTATAGTCAGAGACGCACACCGTATACTCAGAGACGCACACCGTATACTCAGAGACGCACACAAGTATACAGACGCACACCGTATACTCAGAGACACACACAAGTACAGAGACGCACATAAGTATACAGAGACGCAAACCAGTATACAGAGACGCACACCGTATACTCAGAGACGCACACCAGTATACAGAGACGCACACCAGTATACTCAGAGACGCACACCAGTATACAGAGACGCACACCAGTATACTCAGAGACGCACACAAGTATACAGAGACGCACACAAGTATACAGACGCACACCGTATACTCAGAGACACACACAAGTACAGAGACGCACATAAGTATACAGAGACGCACACCAGTATACAGAGACGCACACCGTATACTCAGAGACGCACACAAGTATACTCAGAGACGCACACAAGTATACAGAGACGCACACCGTATGCTCAGACGCAAACAAGTATAGAGACGCACACAAGTATAGTCTGAGACGCACACAAGTATACAGAGACGCACACAAGTATAGAGACGCACACAAGTATAGAGACGCACACCGTATACTCAGAGACACACACGAGTATAGAGACGCACACCGTATACTCAGAGACGCACACAAGTAAACTCAGAGATGCACACCGTATACTCAGAGACACACACAAGTATAGAGACGCACACAAGTATACAGAGACGCACACCAGTATACAGAGACGCACACCGTATACTCAGAGACGCACACAAGTATACAGAGACGCACACCGTATACTCAGAGACACACACAAGTATACAGAGACGCACACAAGTATACTCAGAGACGCACACAAGTACACAGAGACGCACACCGTATACTCAGAGACACACACAAGTATAGAGACGAACACAAGTATACAGAGATGCACACAAGTATAGTCAGAGACGCACACAAGTATAGAGACGCACACCGTATACTCAGAGACGCACACAAGTATAGAGACGCACACCAGTATACACAGACGCACACCAGTATACTCAGAGACGCACACAAGTATACAGACGCACACCGTATACAGAGACACACACCGTATACAGAGACACACACAAGTATACAGAGACGCACACAAGTATACAGAGACGCACACAAGTATACTCAGAGACGCACACCGTATACTCAGACGCACACAAGTATAGAGACGCACACCGTATACAGAGACACACACCGTATACACAGAGACGCACACAAGTATACAAAGACGCAAACCGTATACTCAGAGACGCACACAAGTATACAGAGACGCACACCGTATACTCAGAGACACACACAAGTATAGAGACGCACACAAGTATACAGAGACGCACACCAGTATACAGAGACGCACACCAGTATACTCAGAGACGCACACAAGTATACAGAGACGCACACAAGTATACAGACGCACACCGTATACTCAGACGCACACAAGTATACAGAGATGCACACAAGTATACAGAGACGCACACCAGTATACAGAGACGCACACAAGTATAGAGACGCAAACCGTATACTCAGAGACGCACACAAGTATACAGAGACGCACACCGTATACTCAGAGACACACACAAGAATAGAGACGCACACAAGTATACAGAGACGCACACCAGTATACAGAGACGCACACCAGTATACTCAGAGACGCACACAAGTATACAGAGACGCACACAAGTATACAGACGCACACAAGTATACAGAGACGCACACAAGTATACAGACGCACACCAGTATACAGAGACGCACACCAGTATACAGAGGCGCACACCGTATACTCAGAGACGCACACCGTATACTCACGAGACGCACACAAGTATACTCAGAGACGCACACAAGTATACAGAGACGCACACCGTATACTCAGAGACGCACACAAGTATACAGAGACGCACACCGTATACACAGAGACGCACACAAGTATACTCACAGACGCACACAAGTATACAGAGATGCACACCGTATACTCAGAGACGCACACAAGTATACTGAGAGACACACACAAGTATACAGAGACGCACACCGTAAACTCAGAGACGCACACAAGTATACTGAGAGACACACACAAGTATACAGAGACACACATCGTATACTCAGAGACGCACACAAGTATAGAGACACACACAAGCATACAGAGACGCACACCAGTATACAGAGACGCACACAAGTATACTCAGAGACACACAAGTATACAGAGACGCACACAAGTATACAGAGACGCACACAAGTATACAGAGACGTACACAAGTATACAGAGACGCACACCGTATACTCAGAGACGCACACAAGTATACAGAGACGCACATCGTATACTCAGAGACGCACACAAGTATAGAGACACACACAAGTATACAGAGACGCACACCAGTATACAGAGACGCACATCAGTATACAGAGACGCACACAAGTATACTCAGAGACACACAAGTATACAGAGACGCACACAAGTATAGAGACACACACAAGTATACAGAGACGCACACAAGTATAGAGACACACACAAGTATACAGAGACGCACATCGTATACTCAGAGACGCACACAAGTATAGAGACACACACAAGTATACAGAGACGCACACAAGTATACAGAGACGCACACCGTATACTCAGAGACGCACACAAGTATACTCAGAGACGCACACCAGTATACAGAGATGCACACAAGTATAGTCAGAGACGCACACAAGTATACAGAGACGCACACCGTATACTCAGAGACGCACACAAGTATACAGAGACGCACACCAGTATACAGAGACGCACACAAGTATAGAGACGCACACCAGTATACACAGAGACGCACACCAGTATACAGAGATGCACACAAGTATAGTCAGAGACGCACACAAGTATACAGAGACGCACACCGTATACTCAGAGACACACACAAGTATACAGAGACGCACAAAAGTATAGTCAGAGACGCACACAAGTATACAGAGACGCACACAAGTATAGAGACGCACACCGTATACTCAGAGACGCACACCGTATACACAGAGACGCACACAAGTATACAGAGACGCACACAAGTATACAGAGACGCACACCATATACTCAGAGACGCACACCGTATACACAGAGACGCACACAAGTATACAGAGAAGCACACAAGTATACAGAGACGCACACAAGTATACAGAGACGCACACAAGTATAGAGACGCACACAAGTATACAGAGACGCACACAAGTATACAGAGACGCACACCAGTATACAGAGACGCACACAAGTATAGTCAGAGACACACACAAGTATACAGAGACGCACACCGTATACTCAGAGACGCACACAAGTATACAGAGACGCACACCGTATACTCAGAGACGCACACAAGTATACTCAGAGACGCACACAAGTATACAGAGACGCACACCGTATACTCAGAGACGCACACAAGTATACAGAGACGCACACCGTATACTCAGAGACACACACAAGTATACAGAGACGCACACCGTATACTCAGAGACGCACACAAGTATACAGAGACACACACCGTATACTCAGAGAGCACACAAGTATACAAAGACGCACACAAGTATACTCAGAGACGCACACAAGTATACAGAGACGCACACAAGTATTCTCAGAGACGCACACAAGTATACAGAGACGCACACCGTATACTCAGAGACGCACACAAGTATTCTCAGAGACGCACACAAGTATACAGAGACGCACACCGTATACTCAGAGACGCACACAAGTATACAGAGACGCACACAAGTATACAGAGACGCACACAAGTATAGAGACGCACACCGTATACTCAGAGACGCACACCATATACTCAGAGACGCACACAAGTATAGAGACGCACACCGTATACTCAGAGACGCACACAAGTATACAGAGACGCACACAAGTATACTCAGAGACGCACAAAAGTATACAGAGACGCACACCGTATACTCAGAGACGCACACAAGTATACAGACGCACACCGTATACAGAGACACACACCGTATACAGAGACACACACAAGTATACAGAGACGCACACAAGTATTCTCAGAGACGCACACAAGTATACTCAGAGACGCACACAAGTACACTCAGAGACGCACACAAGTATACAGAGACGCACACCAGTATACTCAGAGACGCACACAAGTATAGAGACGCAAACCGTATACTCAGAGACGCACACAAGTATACAGAGACGCACACCGTATACTCAGAGACACACACAAGAATAGAGACGCACACAAGTATACAGAGACGCACACCAGTATACAGAGACGCACACCAGTATACTCAGAGACGCACACAAGTATACAGACGCACACCGTATACTCAGAGACGCACACAAGTATACAGAGACGCACACAAGTATACAGAGACGCACACCAGTATACAGAGGCGCACACAAGTATACTCAGAGACGCACACAAGTATACAGAGACGCACACCGTATACTCAGAGACACACACAAGAATAGAGACGCACACAAGTATACAGAGACGCACACCAGTATACAGAGACGCACACCAGTATACTCAGAGACGCACACAAGTATACAGAGACGCACACAAGTATACAGACGCACACCGTATACTCAGAGACGCACACAAGTATACAGAGACGCACACAAGTATACAGAGACGCACACCAGTATACAGAGGCGCACACAAGTATACTCAGAGACGCACACAAGTATACAGAGACGCACACCGTATACTCAGAGACGCACACAAGCATACAGAGACGCACACCGTATACTCAGAGACGCACACAAGTATAGTCAGAGACGCACACCGTATACTCAGAGACGCACACCGTATACTCACGAGACGCACACAAGTATACTCAGAGACGCACACAAGTATACAGAGACGCACACCGTATACTCAGAGACGCACACAAGTATACAGAGACGCACACCGTATACACAGAGACGCACACAAGTATAGTCAGAGACGCACACCGTATACTCAGAGACGCACACCGTATACTCACGAGACGCACACAAGTATACTGAGAGACACACACAAGTATACAGAGACGCACACCGTATACTCAGAGACGCACACAAGTATACTGAGAGACACACACAAGTATACAGAGACACACATCGTATACTCAGAGACGCACACAAGTATAGAGACACACACAAGCATACAGAGACGCACACCAGTATACAGAGACGCACACAAGTATACTCAGAGACACACAAGTATACAGAGACGCACACAAGTATACAGAGACGCAAACCGTATACTCAGAGACACACACAAGTATAGAGACGCACACAAGTATACAGAGACGTACACAAGTATACAGAGACGCACACCGTATACTCAGAGACGCACACAAGTATACAGAGACGCACATCGTATACTCAGAGACGCACACAAGTATAGAGACACACACAAGTATACAGAGACGCACACCAGTATACAGAGACGCACATCAGTATACAGAGACGCACACAAGTATACTCAGAGACACACAAGTATACAGAGACGCACACAAGTATAGAGACACACACAAGTATACAGAGACGCACATCGTATACTCAGAGACGCACACAAGTATAGAGACACACACAAGTATACAGAGACGCACACCAGTATACAGAGACGCACATCAGTATACAGAGACGCACACAAGTATACTCAGAGACACACAAGTATACAGAGACGCACACAAGTATAGAGACACACACAAGTATACAGAGACGCACATCGTATACTCAGAGACGCACACAAGTATAGAGACACACACAAGTATACAGAGACGCACACAAGTATACAGAGACGCACACCGTATACTCAGAGACACACAAGTATACAGAGACGCACACAAGTATACAGAGACGCACACAAGTATACAGAGACGCACACAAGTATAGTCAGAGACACACACAAGTATACAGAGACGCACAAAAGTATAGTCAGAGACGCACACAAGTATAGAGACGCACACCGTATACTCAGAGACGCACACCGTATACACAGAGACGCACACAAGTATACAGAGACGCACACAAGTATACAGAGACGCACACCGTATACACAGAGACGCACACCGTATACTCAGAGACGCACACAAGTATACAGAGACGCACACCAGTATACAGAGACGCACACCAGTATAGTCAGAGACACACACAAGTATACAGAGACGCCCACAAGTATACAGAGACGCACACAAGTATAGAGACGCACACAAGTATACAGAGACGCACACAAGTATAGAGACACACACAAGTATACAGAGACGCACACCGTATACTCAGAGATGCACACCAGTATACAGAGACGCACACAAGTATAGTCAGAGACGCACACAAGTATACAGAGACGCACACCGTATACTCAGAGACGCACACAAGTATACAGAGACGCACACCGTATACTCAGAGACGCACACAAGTATAGTCAGAGACGCACACCAGTATACAGAGACGCACACAAGTATAGTCAGAGACACACACAAGTATACAGAGACGCACACAAGTATACAGAGACGCACACCGTATACTCAGAGACGCACACCGTATACTCAGAGACGCACACAAGTATACAGAGACGCACACAAGTATACAGAGACGCACACCGTATACTCAGAGACGCACACAAGTATACAGAGACGCACACCGTATACTCAGAGACGCACACAAGTATACAGAGACGCACACAAGTATACTCAGAGACGCACACAAGTATACAGAGACGCACACCGTATACTCAGAGACACACACAAGTATACAGAGACGCACACCGTATACTCAGAGACGCACACAAGTATACAGAGACGCACACAAGTATACTCAGAGACAGTATACACACAGACACTGGATACTGAGACACACTATCCCCATCTGGGAGATTAGTCAGGAGCCAAGTTCACATAGCACATCCGGGTGAAAGCAGGCTTGATCCGAGAGAGGTAACGCCGGAATCGCGCCCATCTGGACGGTGTTCTGGTCGTGGTCGGCACCTCTGCAGCCCCTGAAACACAGAGCACCACACACCACGTGTCACTCTTTCTGTCCCCCCCACACTGCCCTGGCTTCTGGATTGGGTTCAAAGCTCCAGTGTTGCAGGAAACTACAGGAACAACAATTTCTAAACCCATGGAACATATTTATAAGTGTCCCTTATGAAAACAATCCCACCGAGAGACTTATGTCATCAGATCCTACCTGCGGCTCCGGGCTCGGTCAATGGCGCCTCCTCTCCGTCCTGGTCTGTGTCTCCAGGCTCTGCCACTGGCTGTGGTGGCGGGTCCTGTATGCAGTCAGGGCAAAGCAGGGCAGAGTCTCAGTAGAAATGTCACAGAAATTACAATAAAATACAAAACAATAATACTTTATTGTCCACACAAGGTGGAAATTTGTCTTGGGTCTCACTCGATGAAAAACACAACAACATATAATCCATCCACACAGAAGTCAATTCATACAATCAATAAATACATTATACGTAAAAATACATTCTAAAATACTATTAAAAATCATCCTAAATTAAGAAAGCTAATTGCAATGGGAATAAAAGATTTCCTGTATATATTTTTGGTTGACACAGGCACCCTATACCGCCTTCCTGAAGGTAACATCTCAAACTCTGAGAACAAGGGATGCGAGTCAGCATCCAGACTCCTCTGGGCCTTCTTCCTAGTTCTCAGTGCATATAGATCTCCTAACTGACATTGTGGCCTCTGCACTATTTTGCTAGCAATGTTTACCACTCTATTGAGCTTACTCCTATTTTTCTGGCAAAGGTTCCCATACAAGGCAATGATATGAAATGTCAATACATTCTCATAAATCAGGGATTTATATACCATCTCTAGAATATTCGGACTCACCCCAAAGCTATTCAATTTCCTAAGTAGGTAGAGGCGTTGCATACATTTTTTAAAGATACAGTCAGTATTCTCCAAAAAGCTTAATCTTTTATCCAGGAAAGTGCCTAGATATTTAGAATGGTCTACCATTTCAACCGGTTGGCCATTAATCATCACAGGCTGTACCACGAGATCTTGTGTAGCACAAATTACTAACTTTTGTTTTCCCGATTAATTTCTAATGCACTTTCTTGGCACGATATTTGTAATGTTAGCATGGTTCAGGTACTCATATTCACTTAATGTATCTCCCGTCCTTAAAAGGCCAACTAAGACCATGTCATCAGCATATTTATATAAGCTGTGACATTGATCTTGAGTCCAAAATTCATTTGTGTATACAGAAAATAAAACCGGTGATAAAACACATCCCTGTGGGGCCCCTGTATTGATAATGAGCTGCTCCGATACATTTCCATTAATACAAACTCTCTGTAGCCGATTTGTGAGAAAATCTAATCAAAAAATAAAACCACTACTGACCCCGAGAACCTTTGCAAAAGAATGTGCAACTTCATTGTATTAAAAGCTGAACTAAAATCTAAAAACAATGCTGTAGCATATGTCCTTGGCTGCAGTAAGTGTTTTGCTACACTGTTAAGTGTTAAAATTGCATCATCTGTACCCCTATTCCTTTTATACGCAAACTGACAAAGGTCAAGACAGCTTGCCACAGAACAGGTGAGGCGTTTCACGTAGATACTTTCCATGATCTTACATAAGTTGGAAGTAAGTGCAACTGGCAAACGAGTCCCCATCAAAGCCAGTGCTCCACAGCTTTGCCAATAGAATCGAGTGATCCACAGTCTCAAAGCCTTTGATAGATCAATGAAAATAGCTGCACAACTGTGTCTTATCCAGACCCAAGTAATCTAAAACACTGTTGTAACACCCGTGACCAGCACGGAAACCTGACTGAGTGTCTGTCAAAATGTTGTTACTTTCTAGAAACATTGCATACTCTCAAAGGCAGGTAAGATACCAATCTAACTGGAGAAAAAAACAGCCATGCTCTCAGTCCAGCACTCATTAATTCCCAAGAGGCTGAGTGAAAGGATAATAAACCATCCTCTGGCTGGATCGGTGCGTGTCTGTTCATGCGGCTGTACGTACCGCTGTGCTCGGCTCCTGGTCCTCGGGAGGCGTGACAATGGGGGTGCACAGTGGCAGGCTGGGTATCTGGACACACAGCATCTCGCAGCCCTCAGGCCGGCAGAACTTGCAGGGTGTGATGCAGGACTTCAGATTTCTCGCTATGGCGTCAGCCACTCGGTCCTGCAATTCTGGGCTCTCCTCCAAAGCGCTTACAGATGGCAGGCCACCCGGCTGCAGCTCCTGGAGGACGCAGGTGACAACACTGTGCACCGGGTCCCGATTGTACTCCTTTTTCACCTCATTCAGAAGGAAGTAGATGATGTCTTTGTCCGGCCACGTCTGGACAATCCGGACCACCTTTCCCATCATCTTGTTGTCCTGCTTCTCCCTCCTTTGGAGTTCAGTTTTGTCTGTGGTGGGGCTCAGTTGCCATGAGAGATATGTCACAATGTCCAGAATGGCATCAAAGGCATTAAACCAGCGCTTCTCAACTTCAATGCCATTGATCAGGGAAAGCTGGTACTGCAGATAGGAGACAAACCTCAGCTTATCCTCGTCCCCCTCCGGTTTACCTGGAGGTGGGGTGCCACACTCTGGAGCTTGGACAGGGGCAACACGTCAGGAAGAGACTGGGCCTGGAAAGTCAAGCAACACACATGTAACATAAATACACACAACTCTCACTAGAACAGCACAGCAGCACACTGAGCAGGATGGACAGACAGATAGATAGCAGGGGTGTTGTGACAAAATTGATTGGGAAGCAGAGCTGTCGTCGCAACCATCCCCCCCAATTTCACCCTTTTGTTTTGAAACACTGTATTGCAGGGGCAGGCAATAGGCGGCCCGCGGGTCAAATCCGGACTGCCAGACACTTTTGAATGGACCGCAAGAATAATTTTAATTAACATATTATAATGATTTTTCTTTTTTTTCATTTGCATGTATTGTTACAGAGGTTTGTTGCATCAGTGCTTGTTACTGTTTGGAACCAAGTAGCAGCCCTTCTTGGTTATTGGCCGACAGCATGTGACGTATACATATGGGATGTCCTATAGAGCCCGTGTTCAGTCAGTGAGTTGCACGCAGATTCCCGGTTCGGCATCTCTGTACTCGGTCTGGATTGGGGCAAGAGCGGCACTTTGTACTCGTCAAAAACACAGGTATCCAGTTTGTTTTCCTGATTTCTATAAATAAGCAGCTAAACTGCGGATCGTTTGACGTGTGGACATATTTCAACTTCGCCTCCAAAATATAAAAGTGCATACACACTACCAGGGAGGTGGGGCTCAAGGTGCCATAGCCTGTATTCACCTAGAAACTCCTGCATATGGGGTGGAAACAGCCGATTTCCAATGAAGGCGCATATTTCTAGCAGCGCACACATCGAGAATTGTGCATCCTCACCCGTTTCAATTACAGAGACCCACTGAAATAGATCTGTGATTGACCAGCACCAGAACCGCGTCTAGTTTCCCTGCACAATGTCGGTTGATGTGTGATTTTTCCCTGGTGATGTGTGGTTGTGAAGCAAAGATATGTTTGAGTCCAAATCTGCCTGATTGCATGGAGATTTTGAGCTGTTTTTCGACTTTGAAATGACTTATGACCCCCAGACCCCCAGCCCTGAATTCCTCAATCATCTTCGCCCTCATTTTTCAACATTACTTTTGTGCAGTGCACAGTGGGACGAAGGGGAAAATGCTAAAGACTTCAATCTAATAAGACACACAATGCTTGAAAGTGTCTTATGTTTATCTATATGCCTACAGTAATCTTTAACAAATTAAAATTAAGTGGTCTGAACCCGTTTTAATACTAATATTTACATTAATTTCAACGGTTTTTTTTTTTGTACTTGGTCAAGGCATAGTCAAGGTCCAGACATGGGAGAGGGGAGGGGGGGACAAGTGACCAACACACACACACACAATTCTGTTGACAAAGTAATTTGAACCTGACACAATAATTGACTACCCCTGCTGTATTGTATTATGTACTGCACACATTATGGATTCAAAACATTAAGAGCTAAGTTACTTTGTTAATGAGATTGACATCAATAGTTTTTACTAATTGCACTTTGCTAACTATACACATGTAGAAAGTTACTCACTTGATTCCGTGCGCACGTAGTCCCTCTTTACCGCTGCTTTAAGTTTTAATTTTAGACATTTTGAAAACAGGACTGTAAAAAAAAAAAAAAAAAACATATACTGAATAAAAGACAGCAGCACAGCCCCGGACACCAGTCTATCTCTCCCCCCCGTGTCTGTCAGCCCAGGGATCTGCACGGCTCCCGTTTCTAACAATGTCCATTTTCACAGAAACTTCTCCTTGAAAAGGGATTCGCGAACAAATCGACTAGAAATACCCCGGGACATGTATGGGCCCCCTCTGCTCACTGCTGATTGGTCGCTAGTCTAAAATGACATTATTCGACTCGCTTATTGGGGAAACTCGCTAAAATACCAATATAATAGTATAATAACTCGTGAGATAAACATAGAAGATTTGACTGATAGACAAACAGACTAAAAGCATCCAAACTTACCTTGATCCCAATGAGAACAATACAGCGGCGGCCCGCACTTTAAGATCGCGGCCGAACGTTCTGTGCGTATGACGCAACAAGTGGAGGGGCGTGGTTAACTTGCTACGTCATTTCCTCACCACAGTCATGGACAGTATTTGATATTTCCAGCCCAGGGAGGGTCCAAAGGATAGTCTAAACAATGCGTTTTCGATGGGGTCAACAGTTTGATTTAATGTTTGTAGTTCTTCATCAGCAGTGTTTTCTAGAACTACTATGTTGTTCTCAGTTTGAAGTTGTGGCAAAATCTTGGAGTACATTGTTAAATATACCATTGATACTGGAATTAGGAATTTGATTAAAAATACATTATGCCAAAACATGCTAAAGCTGTAGTGGAGAATAGCCATTATTTTTGTATTTCTTCATATGCACACCACTAGATGGAGGTAGAAGGCAACAATGCACAAATGTCTATGGGTAGAAGTGTGACTTTTTAAAGTTGGCACATGTTATTTAGATCTCAACAGAAATCAGAATGAACCCAACACAAGCCATTTTAGGATTTTGGGGGGATTTAAATGGAGAGGATATTCTGTCCTTATTCTCATAATAATTAAGCTTTGCATCAAATGTTTAAAATGTTAATTAAAAATACAAATAATATATAGTTTATAATAAATATATTAAGGTAGTACATTTGGTGGCAAACAAAACAGTAAATGGAACGATACAGAAGGTATAAAGAATGAGAATACAACAAATTTAAAAGTTTGCAAATAAAAACAACAAAAATCACAAAATTATGTGTTTAGTCTGTTTATTTATAGACTGTCATTGAAACACACTTAGGTTACTGACTGACTAACTGGCTCTTTATTTTGCCATTTGCTGATTGTATTTTCTCAGAAGTATGTTATAACACGTGATAAAAATCATTTAAAAGTGTATTGTGAAGGTTAAAACTCTCCTCAGCAGAATAACAAAATACCACATAAAGAAATAACTTGTAACTCTGTGCTTTATCATGATTTCACTTAGCTTTTTCTATGATCAACTATGGGTTTACAATGCCATACTACAGCAGATTTGAATAAGGAAAGGTTTTAACCTTTAGTGGCATGTATTTTGGGTTTTCACAGAAGACCTTGTTTTCTTGTTGACATTACTATCAGTAGCCAAAAGATACAGAATGCAAGCACTGTTTGGCAGTTATTTAATTTTAAAACACATATAATGGAGTTGTTGTAGTGCATATTTAGTTGTCTTGGTGACAAGTACATCTTTTCAGATATAACTGAATTCCACAGTGGGGACTATTGAGAAGGAATTCCTTTTATTTTAATCTGTACCTACTATATAGTTTAGTTGCAATGTAGTGTTTCCTAACCTGGGAATCCCCCATTTCCACAAACCAACTATCACTGTAATACATTTGTGGGTGAAAGTAAAAAAAAAAAACGAAACAAACGCTTATCTGACCTCACTTATCAGGGCTGGAATTACAATTAAAGTTATTCATTCATTTCAAGAGAAAGATGTTGACTGCAATCCACTTAACCTGCCAGTCCAACAATCAATCAGTCAGTCAATCAATATTTTATTGATATACAGTTATAGATCAGGGGTAGGTGACAATGACTTTTCCATTGCTTTCCATTACACAGGGTTTTTATTTAACAAGGACTCTGTTCACTTAATCGAAACTCCATCTGAAGATCAATTAAGTAATTAAGGGTATATCAATTAGAATGGAATAGAATTCAATTAATTGACCAAAGTTCACTGCAATCTCGGGTAACACAAAGTGAGAAACTGTGTTGGAGGACCACTAACATTCTCAGAGAGGACATGTGGATATGGAATACAACTATTAATAGACTATGTTTAATGTATTCCAGTGATTCTTTGCACTGTTTATATGCTTTAGAGTCAGGCATCTAATGCATTTATTTGATAAAAGCCTGTGAAATTAGAAGACTATTTCAGATCTCATGAGAGAAACTTATGCCACAAACCACACCTGGTTTAGTAATGAGGTCACAACAAGGAACTGTTTGCAGACATCCAAGAAGGAGGAAGGGGGTAGGGTCTCTTGGTTAATTTGATAAGATCCGGACTATTAAAACTCAGAGAAAAACACCACTGAGACATCTGTAGAGAGAAATCCAGCCTGGATCACCACACTGTTCATTAAGTAAGAAATCTTTACTAAAAATAAGGGAGCTGCAGAGAGAGAAATGGTTGATTTACAGTCTTCAGAGGAGTGTCTGTCAGAAATTCATCCAAATAACTTATTTAATGAATTAGTCCTTTATTTTGCATGATTTTGTATGAGAATCTTGATACCTCATTGCTGAACAGATCTCAAAAGCCTTATATGAGCGTGTTAAGATTTTTATATGTGCTGAAAAATAGTTTGTGAGGGCTGCGTGACTTTGTTGTGAATAGTTTCTTTATTGTTGATTTTCTGATATTGCATGAGATTGCTAAACCACTGTGGTAGCTATAGCTATAGAAATGGACAATTGTATATACAATTTACATGTTATAGTGTAGTAATTGTAATAAGGATAAAGGTGTCTGCTAAGAAATGTATTAATAATAATAATAATAATAATAATAATATAGGCTTCAAAAAGTCTTGATAACTTTGTTTGCAAGAAAACAAGACAGCTAGCTGGTATAAGTTAAAGGAGGGATTGAATGCAAATATTTTGTATTTATCATGCAATACATTTTGATTATAAACTTGCTATTTCAATTATATTTTGTTCCTGTTAGATTTGCTGCATAACACAAGTTGTTTGACTGATTCCTGTAAAACACATTAAAAAGTCTGCAGAGCATTTTTCTCTTGATTCTGGAACAAAAGAACATGCACATTTATATATAGATATGGACACACTGTTTCTGATAGCAAAAAAACAAACACATACACAACAACAAAACATTTTCCATTGTTTCTCCCATCAAGTATGCCAGATTCAACTTCTCATTCTCATTTATTTATTCTTCCTGTCTGAAGATTGGCATTATGGAATCACTTCGGTTTGCAATACTAACTGATTTATGAATATTGGACAGTCACTGCCAACTGAGCAATTCTGTAGCTTCTTTTAATAAGCAGTTTGATGAGGTTCGTCAAGCTGCAAGATATAGTGACCACATGAGTGAAATGGGTGGACAACAGTGAATATACAAGGCATTATCTTTCAGCTTCACAGGATTCTCTTTTCTGCTTAGACAACATTTAACTTTGCATGTAGTTTGTAAGACACAAACCACAGACCACAGTTAGCAAGAGCAAAAGTGTTTTTTAACAGATGGCTGTGCAGTCTGGGTTGTCACCTCAATTAAAAGAGAAGTAGCAATCCTAGAAAAACATAACTGCTGTTGCTTTCCCTCACAGCAGTGCAATGGCACAGGATTTCTAGTTTTTACAGGGCAGTAGCAATCTAGAGACAGCATGGAGGCAGCTGAGCCGGAAGGCGAAAGGTCGCTCCCAACGTCAGGAGCTGCTCGTGATTATGGCTCCGTGAGCGAGAACCAACCGAGGCCTGAAACACCGACAACAGGCGCCCCTGTCCGCTCTTGTCGATACTACGTAGCGGTTGCAGTTCTTTGTTACATCAACCTTATCAACTACATGGATCGCTACACCATAGCAGGTAGGCGAAACCTTGGAAAGAGCAAAATTATTTTATGTCAGGTGTTGTAAAGAAGAGATGTGTGAATAGTATTTTTCCCTGACATGTTCTCCACATAAGTGAGCATGGCACACACACACACACACACAAGCTGTACTTATATTCAAAAACCAGAAAAGATTGGGGATTGGTGGCTTGTGTAGCCTACTAGCGTGCCCCACAATCCTCACCAATATGGCCGCCCAGCTCAGAGACTTCAGAACCTTCCAACGTTGACGTGAAGACCAACTTGATTCCATCTCCAGCTGAGATCTTTTCCTGCCAAAGCCAACCAGGAAATACATGCAAATGATTAAAGCACAACATTTTTTAACTAGTTTTCCTTTCTTTCATATGAATCCTTTAGGTGTTCTTCTGAACATCCAGACATTTTTTGATATTAGCGACCGCACAAGTGGACTGCTGCAGACAGGTGAGTGTGTAGTGCAGTGTAGTGTAGTGTGTGTTTAAAACTACAGAAATGTTATGTTTAATATTTGATTATTAATTGCTTCAGCGTATTGTGATTGCATTCCCACAATAAAGGCATCCCATTAAGTGAATTGCCCAGGAACAAGGAGTGAAAATGCAAATGCAATCTTCCTAGTACTACATTTTGTGTTAAGATACATTATTGTGTTTATATTGAGCATCTTGTAAAGACTGCAACTTGAAACCCATAGGAAATGAACAGATATCTCAAGGTGATGACCGAGTAAAACAGACCACAGAAGCCAACTGCATCTGAGTCATAAAGACACACCACATACACACAACAGCAAAATTAATACATTACAGCAATGCAGAACTTCCCTCAACTGCTTATTTTCATTATGAAAGTCTTGGTGTTCTGTATTATTCTGGGATGAGGGAAAATACAGACATGTTGGGATAGGAGACGACAGACACTTACTGAGCCTAGGCAGACCTTTATGACACCAACCTCAACTCCTTGTGCAAAGAGGGACAAGGGCTCATAACTGGACACAGAGACAGAAAACATTTGAAATGCAATCAATTAGAGGGTAAATTTAAAGTCAAACCCTTACTAAATTGTTCTTCTTTACAGGGTAACATTAAAATGAACACTACATCTCAATATCCACCAACTCCCTCTCGTAATGACTAGAGCAAATCAATTAAGTTTTGCACGGGGTCTTTTACTGGGGAAACAGTAAACTTGGAAGAGAGAAGACCAAAATGAACATGTGCAATTAATCTGTTACTAAAACTCCAACAATTAAATAGTAAAAATGAAAACAATATAATCCACAGTCTCAAAAAAAACACGAATCAATGGTTTAATATTTAATATCCCCATAAAGGTTCTACAACACAAACCGCTTCAGTGTAATGTGACAGCAGTACGTTGCTGGTCTTCTTGTGTCGGCAGTGTTCATCTGTACCTTCATGCTGTTGGCCCCACTGTTTGGATACCTCGGAGACCGATACAACAGGAAGTTCATCATGATAGGAGGCCTGAGTGTGTGGATTGTGACCACGCTGACCAGCTCCTTTGTGACTCAGTCGGTAAGAGCTCCTATGTCCACCCTGGAGTAAACAGCGACCCCCAAATGAGCCATATTTCTCAAGCGCCCATTTCTGCATAAGATAGGATCACCGACTCCTGGTCCTTCAGAATTGTACTTCGGGTGACCCTCCGACTCTCATTTAAGTCCATCTTTATATTTACCACTGTTTCTAGCTCTTGAGCTAACTATCTAAAGAGTTCAGGAGTTGGAATCGCTGCTCTATATGTATGAGGTATCAGGATGTATAATACATGGGTCAGTAATGACGTGGAAACCCCATGTGAGTTTCTTCCAGCAATTCTGGCTGCTACTGCTGATGAGAAGTCTGGTGGGCACCGGAGAGGCCAGCTACTCCACCATCGCTCCCACCATCATCGGAGACTTCTTCTCTGGCAGCAAGAGAACCTTGATGATCTCCTTCTTCTACATTTTCATTCCTGTTGGAAGGTGTGCGTTAAGGAGGCTTTATTCAAAACTGTATTATTGTCATTATCCTTCCTTTCATTGGTTTTGAAATGACAGTAGCTCATATTGTTAGTTATCTAAAGTTTTGGGGGTCCGAAGTTTGAAACTCTTAACCAGTGTGTGGACTTGGTCTTCAGAGAAATTAAACTTTTTAGTCCGTTATGTTGTCCATTGTGCCACACTCGGGGTTCCCACTTGGGGGGGGGACCGAAGTGAAAAAAGCAAGGACAAAAGTAGAACGATTGCGAAATCACCTTTCCTTAACTGAAAATATCTGGCATAGTTTCAGCATTTCAATCTATCTATATATCTATCTGTCTGTCTGTCTATCTGAAATCTCACACACTGCAGACTCACCTGAAAACACTTTAACCATTTCAAAGAACGGTTGAAACAAGCATCAATACCTCGGCCTGTCCCAGGTTGCTTTACCCAGGTAGTGAATTGTGTGCCAGTGGATGTGCTCTGACACTCGATGACTGCACCGACTGAAATATTACTGTATGTCTCCTGTCTGCTGTAGTGGTCTGGGCTACATCATTGGATCGAGGGTTGCAAGTGATCTAGGGGACTGGCGCTGGGCACTCAGGGTAAGAGAGCCAGCAGATTCATATTTGAAATACATATTTGTCTCCAGTTTCCTTGCAAAGGTTTAATATGATATAAGGGTCTCATTCATAAGTACAGTATAGTTCAGTGATGCTCAACTGGCGTGGCATGATGGATTTCCTCAAAATTGTTGGGAAATATTGATTTAAAATCAAAATCTTTGACCCACCCGCTAATAGCAAACTACAAACCTGTACATCATAATGATAAAATGAAGCCACAACTGAGTACAAAGTCAAAGTCAAAGTTTTGATTTAATCCGGCCCTTAATCCAATATGTAAATACTTGCAAAGTGTGAGCCTGTCTATGACCCTGGTTTTAGATCAATCCTATCCTGGGAGTGGTCGGTCTCATTCTGCTCATCCTGCTGGTTCCCAACCCAACCAGAGGTGCTTCCGATGTCCAGGACGGAGTGGAAATGGAGCGGACCTCCTACCTGGCAGACATCAAGTACCTTCTGAAAAAGTCAGTCTCTCCAACCTCTCCTCTCACTTACTAAAGCATCACATTGTAAACGATGGGTTTCTCAGTCTTCACCCACATACAGAATGAACTCGTTTGACACCAATTCTGAGGAAGCACAGTATAGCGTAGCCCTCTCCTGCCCAGTGCAAGAGATTAACACCCTCTCTGGCATTGTGCGTTGCAGTCGCAGTTTCGTCTGGTCCTCTCTGGGAGTCACAGCCATGGCTTTTGTCACTGGTGCCCTGGCCTTCTGGACACCCGTGTTCCTGTCCCGAGCACAGGTCATGCAGGGAATCAAGAGGCCCTGCAAGCAGGAGCCCTGTGATACATCTGACAGGTAACTCCCCACCACCGTGGCCCACCATCCCTTCATTTACTAGGCCTGAGAATGCAGCCACACTGAGAACATAGAACAAGCTTGTGTAGCCATTTGGTTTCCTGTTGTGGGTGAGATGTTATGTGATAATCAGCTTGACTTTCACACGTTTAGTGAGTTTCTTCTAGTTCCACATTTAGCTTGACTAGATACAATAAGATAAGGGTGTATACTCATTTATAAGTGCAAGCAGGAAACAATTATTTAGGGAAGTAAGTATTCTAACTTTATTATTATGATTATTTATTTATTGGCCGTAGCCCTTATAGAGGGAAACTTACACTTTACACAAGCAACTTGTAGCCCGTTATCATATAGATACTGTCCTGAGAAGAATGAAAGGAGTGGGTCCACTTTCAAACACTGAGGACAGATTCTGAGAAGAAACGTTTCAAGCTGTCCCTAGTTTTGTCCCTGTCTTCATAACAAATGTGTTTAGTTATCTAAACACTCTCAGGCCGAAGAACATGCCTCTGTGCAGATCCAGTATACAATAACACAAACCCTGTCCAGGTTAAGACACATTGAGACGGCCTGGTTGTGGGCTGGGTGCTGTTCTCCTCTTTCAGCTTAGTGTTTGGTGCAGTCACTGTGGTGACGGGGATTCTGGGCGTGTTCATCGGCACATCGCTTGCCAGGTTGCTGCGGAACAGGATCCCTCATGCGGACCCCCTGATCTGCGGAGTGGGCATGCTCAGCTCCGCCCCCTGCTTCTACCTGGCCATCATACTGGCCTACAGGAGTATACCGGCGACTTACGTGAGCACATCTCTTTTCTAAGTCCTGGTCATGTGTCTGGTGATGTTTCAGACTTGTGGTTCTTTGAAGGAAGACATTATTCCTCCAGAAAGAATTAAGAAGGAATACTGAACATAAAGTATATTGCCTATAATATTAATGAAGTATAAGTCAACACTCAGAAGGTTACAGGAGCCTATAGGGTAGAGACTCAAAAATATACACAACAAGTGCCATTGATTGATATAAAAGATTAAACCCATGAGTGTATTTCTGTGAAGTGCATCAGAGTGAATCCTCAGAGCTGCCCGTCTCTCCTCTGTCCATCCAGGTGTTCATTGCTCTGGGGGAGACACTGCTGGCTCTTAACTGGCCTCTTCTGGCTGACATCCTGTTGGTGAGTCTGGGAGCGTCTCTACACAACAGGCAACCTGCCGAAAGAAAGCTAGACTTAAACTGTGAGGATTGGGTTGACGTTGGGCCTTTTTCTGGAGGTCTTAAGCTTGGCTGAAATCATTCACTTACCAAAATTAAAGAAACAGACCGTAGTGAGAAACTTGCTGAGAGGAGCACCTTCTAACACAGTGCTACTGCCCCAACAGTCTGCGTCAGCTTCATAAAGGCCCAACCCATCAGTCCCAGTCCTTTCCTCCTGGCATCTTGGTCCCAATTCTTGTGGTGTATTCAGGCCTGTCCTCAAGATCTCCCTGAGTTGAGAAGTCCACACAGATTCTGTATAACCCGGCAGCTCTTCTGTTTCAGTACGTTGTTGTACCAACCAGACGGGCGACAGCAGAGGCTTTACAGATCATGGTCTGTCATCTTCTTGGTGATGCTGGCAGTCCTTTCCTGATTGGCGCGGTACGTGTGTTTTTATGTCTCCTCCTTTTGGGGAATCCATCCCAGAACTCACCTTGGGATCCACCATAGAGAGCAAGGGAAGACTGTTAATGAGAGGGATTTTGACATTCATGGTAATGTAAATGTGCATTATATATATATTTTTAGGGTTTTACGCTGCTCAGAATGCAGGCATTTCTCTCCCTCTCTCTGTCCTCGTCTCCCTCTCTTTAACGCTGCAGATCTCAGATGCTCTGGGTAAAGGGAAGGCAGATTCGGTCATCTTGAAGTTCAGGAATCTGGAGTACAGTTTTCTCCTGTGCCCTTTTGTGGGAGTTCTGGGGGGCCTGTTTTTCCTCTTCACCGCTCTCTACGTGACGGAGGACAGGAAAACTGCCCAGCAACTGGCTGCAGGTAAATCCCATCCTCAGGCTTGGCGGGATCTGATAACCCGAGTTATCACTTCGAAAGGTTAAATTAACTTTTGGTAACTGACAGCAGGGATTTCGAATAAAATGTCCTGTCCTTCTGACATGATTAGCTTCGCTCGCTTTTCAGTTTTGTTCACGACAATTTAGAGATAATATCTAGCACAAGCAGAAAGGTGTCTGGGCAAAAGCACCCAATGCAATGAGAGATTGATATCAGTAATGAAGTGTTAAGCGTCAAACCAATTTTGAAGCAATCACTAAATCTATTTATATCTACAGTGCCACGCAAACGTGTTCAGACTGAATACGTTGCAAGGCACTGTAAAACTTTTTTTGAGACTGGTATGATCGCACTATTGCACTTAAGTAAAAATTCATATCAACAATGGGGGGAAATGGGGGGAAGCCTAAATAATCGGCAAAATAGTTTTAGAGCCATTAAACACAAAATAAGTTGAGTTGACATTTCATCTTGAAATTCAAGAGGGTCCAATATATCCCCGCAATCCAACAGGAGTCAAAAGGGTCCCTTCTGGCAAACACTGCCTCCTAGTGGCATCAAAGCTGAAAAAACAAAAAACATAAATACAAATAATAAAAAAAGTACATGGGCATATATTAATATACTTTGAACAATCTAAACTGAGTCAGACAAGTCTCATTATTTTAGTAGTAGTCTTCATCATAGTAGTTTCATTTTTATCTATTCATTGAGATTATACTTATCATGTATCTTGTGGTCGTCAAATGGGAATCTATCTTGATTGTAAGCTCACATTGCACAGTACACAAACTATGATGCTCTCTATTAATCTAGGAGAGATACAGGGGAGCTGAGAGCTGGTTCTGTCTGTGGGGGTGACTGGGGGTGATCGCTGAGGGAGACCTGCTTAGGCCTGGAGTGCCAAGACAGTCCTCATCCTGCTGCTCAACTCATCTGAGACCATGCTGCAGGTTCGACAGTCAGGAACTGGTCTCACACAACCACAACAGCAATATCCTGCCAAGTACTGTACTTAAGATACTCCACCTTATATTAGAAAATACACAACTGCTTTTTATTGAATGGGTTCCCTGTTGTGATCATGTTTGGGTTTTAAATGGGGGGATTTTTACTGTTTTTTAATGTAATATTTTTAAACAACCTCAGACAATGTATGCAATGGACAAACACTGGGCAGGGGTCCTTTATGCAGTTTAGGTGTCTTTAAACAAGCCTTTACTCTTGGCACAACTCTGTGATGTTTTCTATAATAAAATTATTATAATAATCGTACAGATTGTTCTGTCACCATGCAGGTCTCAAAAGCATTCTCAAATATTACAGCTGTAGGTCCAGGTCATGCCACTCTGAGCCTCCCAAAATGCAGCCACTTCTTTCAACAGATCTGTGTATCAAATGTTTTCATTTAGCTGTGTAAAATAATGTGTAATTTTCCTGCTCCCTCAAAAGCTACCACATCGTGGCAGTGTTGGACCGTCAATGGTTGTACGCTGCTGTGAACCAAGTTGTGTAAGACCGAGACACACGTTGACTCGAAACATGCTGAAGAATAGTGCTGGTCCTTTGACGCCTCCCAGTGACCAATAGTTGTGAAATTATGACCTGAAATTTGAAGATATTTAATGTGCTGCTGAGTCCCCATATCCTGTCACAGGCTACAGTTAATAGCTCACACATGGTGATCTACCCAGGTTTTAAAATCCATGATCTGTGTTTTAATTGGTTCATATCTGGCTAATTTCATTTTTAGACAATTTATGCTGATTAGGTTCTCTGTTCCTGAGATGAAATTCTAACACTCATCAAAAAAGAGTACAGTCAACCAAAAATAATGGTTAGCTTCAGAAAATAACGGGGAGAAAGCAAGGCTTGTCTTATTGTCTGTAACTGTAATTGTTTAGTAAATGAGTCTAAATGATATTTGTTATTCAGATGGCTTACGTGAGTGTCTAATTTTATTGTCAATTCATGCAATCTATCACCTAATACAATTACGTGTTTAGGACTTTTATATATGTCAATTATATAGATTTTGTTTTCTTGTGTGAAAAACACCTTTTGGGGGTTGAATTTCTGCAATTTCTGTGACTTTCCTAGAGTGGACAGTAGGCTTGTTTGCTCACTGACAGTGTTGTGGATTATTTCTGCTTCATTGTAACCTTAGAAGGGAAACTGAAGCTTTTACAGAGTGCACTGAACTTGAAGTTCACCCAACCTAATGAATGGTTTAACCTCAGTTCATGATCATAGAAGTTCATAAATCACTCACTGATTGGGTTGCTAGTGTGTTTTTGATGTGCATTATCTTGTTCCTGAACGACCCTGCTTGTCCGCCGCCGGGCCGGGGGTCTGAACTCTGATCCGTTTGATTCGGCACCGGACATTCGAGGCAAATTTCTTCTTCCGCAAACGTACAATCGCCAGACACTTGACATTACAACCCTGCAACTGGCATTGAGAGCAGAGGTCTTGTTTTAGGGAACTTGACTCAGACAATGTACCCCTGATCTCCATTCGTTAATTGTCTTCCATTATATTAGCACAGCTGTTCTCTTTCTATTTTAAAAGTACTGAGAAAAAATTGCTCTCTTTCTCCTTCTGGGATGTGAGTTTTGTATCTGTGGTTCATTCAGCACGTGGCTCAGTTTTTTGCCTTCCACTCAGCTTCTCTTCTCTTACTGAAGACAGGATTGAAATATCAATGTGCCGACTCTTTGCCGCAGGTTGGACGAGAATAGTCTTCACTCTCAATGGGGAAATACTGGACTATATCCATGCCCCCCCCCAGGTCACATTTGACGTGATTGTTCCAACGTGACACCAATCTGTCATTGGGCCTGCAATGCAAGGGACAGTTGGGCTCCTGTCATCAGCAATAACATCTGGACTGGCCTGGCTTGACAATGCATGTAGGAATGGATGGAGGGCAGAAACTGAGGCAGATGGAGGCCTTGAAACTGAGAGCATCGTGCATGGCCTTGAAGCAGTTGGGTGGCCGTCTCACTGGGCTGAGGGGCTCAGAGAAAGGCTGTTCAGAGCTGTAGATCAAACTAAAAACCACATCCTTTGCTATGAAGTATTGATTACTTGCTCTGTACTGAGTTAGGTATCTCCGTCTGAATTCTAAGAAGATGTAGTGGGGGTTTACAGGTGGAGGTGTCTCAGCGTATCTGTAAGGGCATTTTCAGTTCCATGACTGACCGTATCACAGTTTCAAGGTGAACTTCCGAAGCCCTTGAGATATCAGTCTCCACAACGGGGCCACGTCCGTTGTATCGAGTGTTTATAAGCCTCTATGTAAAAACATGAAATAAATAAATATGTTTTTCAGTAGCAGGCAACTTACAAGCTTCCATTGAATGTTTTGTTTGGAAAGCACTCGTCTCCTCTTAACTGTTGCTGACAGCAGTTGAGAAGTTTCCACACCTCCTATCTGTCCTCTAAAATCATGTATTGAACCCTGAATGATTTGGCACTTTCACTGTGGCCCCTACATCCTGTTTCATGGTGTGGAGAACCAGAACTGTGCAGAATGTGCCTCTGTCACTGTGCAGTCTTACAGAAGTGATCTAGTGAGGGAATTGCACAGTTTCAACATAGCCTGTGTCTCCAAGAACCCAGTGTATGTTTTAATATAGCAAGCAGCAAGAGGGGAAAAACACAACTGAACTTGTAATAGGTGGGGTGTTGGGTTTTTGGCCAGTTTATTTTCCAACTGAAGAATCATAAGGAAAATGGACCAAACATTGGGCATTCCTGATCACCCTGGTTCAAACAAGCCACCTCAGAAACCAGGGCTGGATCCCAAGTTGAGGCTTTCACCAACTGAGCCACTCCGGTTCCCACCCCACACACCTCACTTTTATTAACCTGGCCACCAAATTGTAACATTTTCCTTCCAAACTTCCTTCCAATGGCCTGGGCCTCTTGTACTATTGGAAAGACAAACTCAAGAATTTTGGAAACTGCTTGACGGTCTTTTTCCACAACTAATCAGTTAACTCTGCTACATGGGCGGAAACAATAGCTTAGCAGATGGACATTTCCTGTACGTGCTTTTTCTTAGCAGGAAACCGTGACAATAGCTAATAAATTTAAAGCCATCTATAGGACCGGCCAAGCTTCGACAAACAGGCCACCCATACGGTCACCGGCCTATCAGTGCGCCTTTCCACCACCTGGCAGCGTGGAGACGGCAGGAGACCTTTTAGAAGTTTAAACAAAAAGGAGAAATCGGCTTTCAAATCAGGAGGCACAGCACACAGGGTTTATTATTATAATTAGTGTAGTTATAGTCATAGCAATCTATATATACAGGATATATACAAAACAACACCTCCACCACAATCTGGATCTGAATAAATGTGTTCATCCTCAGCTTCCCCTCAGATTGGGCTGCCGATCATACTATAGTAAACTATAAAAAGCCAGCAGAACACTAATATTGCCTGTAACGCACGGTTGAGTTTCTCTCTTGAAGGTTTTGCTGATTCTGCCTTTTTGTCTCCCCCGGGACGGTACTGAGAAGAGCAGCCGAGGCACTATGAATGAAGAAGGCTCTTTAATTCAGTGAGGGGAGAGCTCACCGGTCACCGTCTAATTTCGACAGCGCTATCATGTAGCAAACTCCCCCGCACTGTACGTCTAGGCTGTCGGGTGACCCTGATAAAGCTTGCAGGAGTTTTGTAGTAATCTATTTTTATCAACAGGGGGTCTTGAAAGAAGGCGTACTGCAGTCTTATCTACTACCAGCTGGGATGACATCATCGTAGCATTGAAATTAACAAGAAACCTGTTAGTCTTTAAAGGGGCAGGGGTGACACTCAGCACCAAGTCTTACTGAATTGATGTCTGAATCCCACAGGAATAACACATGCACTTCCACTGAGTTCTGCTGTTGATCACATATAAGCCCCAACCCCAAACCCATCTCTAACCCCATCCCTAACCCTGACCCTCACCTTGTTACACAAGTGATTAATAGCAGAACTCAGATGAAGTGCACAAGCTGTTCATGTGTTATTCCTGTGCTATTCAAACATCAATTCATTGAGAACTGGTGCCCATTATTGTAAAGTGTGCTTCTGTTTTGCATGTGCCTTCTCAGCGACCGTCTGCTTTCTCTCGACAAACCTTCCTGGGTTTGTTTTCCAGGGAGAGAAGAATTTCAATTAGCGGATCGACGGCGATGGAAAAGTCAATAGCTGTTGCGCAGGCTTTGGCACACAAGACCCCTTTGATGCAAGTTTAAAATGAGATTCTCTGACACTTTTCCTCCCCATCAGTTTGCAAGAGGATTCCCAGTTACTGTTTTCTTAAGTACTTGTCTTGTTTTTAATACAAGATATCCTCACTTACAAAACACACTCCAAGACACACACACACACACACACACACACACACAATTGGTAAAGATAAAAAACTAAAGCTATAAATATACACAGGAATTAAGAATAATTAGGAAATGCTCTTCAAATTATATTGTTTTGTGTACACATGCATAACTTCAGATTGGTTTTGTTACATGTCTGTTAATTGGGGTGGCGTAAGAGGATTAAATAAAGCCGTGCTCGGGGTTTCGTGCTTGAACTCCTCACAAAGGGATTCTTCCAAAAACCTAAACGAGATTTCTTGGTCCATCTCGGTGACTTAAAGATACAACATCAGCAAAAAGGCATTTAAAGAACAGTTAGCGGAGTTCAGTAGCTCTTGTAGACTATGTTGTTATTTCAAGAAATATCCCTGTGCTTGCCCTCTCAAAAATTGTATAAGAAATCGATCAATTATACTGCATTTTGGAATTATGAATCAAACTGGAGTTCACTGGGCAAATCAAGTGGTCTGGAAGACAGGGAATGCATTTCAATGGGAAAATGTGTACATCCCATTGAAAAGGAAGGATAACAATCCTTCACACGTGTGCATAGAGAACAGCTATATTTGAAAAGCTTAGAAAACACTATGGTATGGTGTCCAGCTGTGTCAATATTTCCAAAAGACAGTAAAGTCTCAGTTCCTAGTGGTGCAGCTCAAGTGTTAAAATTATAAAACTTGTTGCAATATCCTGAAGTCGGGTTACCAACTCTTAAGAATCTCTGTTTTGTATGCATATATAATTATACCAGTTCATTTATTATTTATTTCTTAAAGATTATTGCCTATTCTGCCTACACTACTAGAAATAAACAACCCATTAAACAACTGCCATGACATTTCAGGAAGATTACAAAGTTGCTGTAACTAAAATTACATATCCGGCAACTTCTGCCGATCCAGTTTCACTGTTGCTTCTCTCTTATAATCTGGATATAGTCTTTTATGCAACATCCCCAGCTCTGAATGATAGATCATGTGAAGGAGACGGAAAACAGGACTTGCTGAACAGCCCAGTTGTGCAGCTCATTAAACAGATATAAATTCCGAGGCATTTCAGCTTGTAACAGAAAGCCAGAGTGCACAAGTTGCAGAGTACTTACGGAGAATATTATAATTGAAATATGCAAGTACAAACAGACAGGCTGATAATTGTTACCAATTCTGGAGACAATTAACCTGATGCAAAGTGAAATCTAGAATTTGTATTAAATGTTCAAGCATCAGATAACTTTTTTAAAAATCCTTGAAAGGAGTTATGATGTGAGTGCTTTAAAAATATGAAATGATGGAAGCATTGACATGGAACTTACCATTGTGTAAAGCACTTAAGAAAGTGGTTTGTGTAGGGGGCACAAAGGCCAGCTTGTAGCTGTTGTCTCTCTGATGAAAAATGAGGAGGTCCTTGTGTTAATAAAATTACTAATGGCTGCACAAGTGTGATCACCAACACACACCTTTCACTGCCTTTGCTGGTATATAAAGGATCACTACAGGTATCTGTAAAACCCAATAGAGAAATAAAAAAGGCAAATCTGATTGCCGAGCTACACTGTACCTCTCTGGAAGGAATATATTCAATACGGCAATATATCCCAGTCCTCACAAGCTGCCAAATAGAAATTGAACAGCAGTAAATAATGTGAGAGTGCTTATATATGGCTTCTGAGGGCATCTCTTTTTGTTACCTACATTATTGCCAGCTTGTTATTCATTAGGCACCTAACGATCTGTTCATTATTAATACTCATTAGCGTAATGACATTGATTTTGTTTTCCACTGAATTTGGGTGTGGGAGGGTGAAGGGGGGACACATCTGCCTTCATACTCCTGAAATCCCACAATAAAACGGGCAGAGATCAGAGGTTACTCAGCGGACAATCTTGACGTCACGCGCTATGCCGTCCTCACCCCAAAAAATGAATGGCAACACTTGAACAGTGACCTTCTCCCACATGAGAGAGAATGACATCCCACTCGCGCTGTACACTAAACACCTGTGAGTGGGTTTAGTTTCTCTTATGACAAAACATGCCATTTCAGAGAACCACGACTCATCAGTGTCTTTTAACACAAACCACGACAGAAAGGGGGGAAATAAAGGATACCCTAACTCTCTGAGAGGGTAATAGTCAGATGCAGCCCAACTTTTGACAGCAAGAACATTTCCATTGAACAGGAATAGTGAAACCCCATGATCTATCCACAGAAAAGAAAAGTGTATTACAGCTGACAGAATTCACTGAGCTGCGTTCACAGGGGGATCACCAGCGGCTACACACTGGACTGTGTTTATTACATAATTGACTTCTGTGAATGCTGAAAAACTGACTAGGACATGCAAATCAACACAGATAATTTGTCTTCACTATGGCAAAGCTGCATGTGTTTCTGGTTAATAAAACACACAAAAAACAGTACAGTAAAGAAATTAAACCAGTATCCCACCTCCGTTAACATGAACTAGAAACAGAACACACTGTAGATCTCTATAGGAGCTGGAGTGGAAACCAATACTAGATACTTTACTATTCAGAGCCAAAATAAAAGCTTTAGTAAATAAATGCATTCCTTGAAAAAAATCGATATTAATTTATAGCTCCAAGAGACTGAGGTAGGGAATCCAATAAATGCATAACCCTGCTGTTGGAAGCTCTGCCCCCTGCTGTTTTCACCTGAATTATAGTCTGGCTTAGGAGACTGGTGTCAACAGACTGCTCATGTTGTGACAGGATATTTACAGCGGATCACACATTTGATGGAGCTGTGACAGGAAAGAGAGACATATTTTTAAAGGGACGAGGGGGAAATGCGTCTTTGGTGCCATCTTTGGTGTTTGTTCAACCGAGAGATCTTTAATTGTGTCCTGGACAAGCAAGACTCATGGAATCTGGGGGACCTATGCGAACTAATTCCTAAACTTGAGTCAGATGTCAACAGCTGCTCATGTACTTTACAGAACAATGCACAATAACATAGTAGACCGGGCTTCTTCCTATCGTCCAGGAAACTCACGCCAGCTAGGATTTGATTTTCTCATACATTGTACTGCCCTGGTATTATCCACGAAGCCATATGGGAAAGGTATCTTATCCATATTATTATTCCAACATGTTGGATGGAGTGGCCTGGATACAACCGAGAATGCGGATGTCCTTCAAGAAAACACAACGTAAGAAAAACAACGCTAGGCCCGACTCGCCCTGCCTCGCCCTCGACAGGAAAAAACAGTCGGTTGTTACAGAAATAGAGAGATAATGATCAACGGCGTCTGTGGGACTTTAACCTGCGTGTTAGTGCCGACACGAAAACAAGGCAGCAGGTGATAAAAATAAAATGTGAATATTATTTTTAAGAAACGTATGTGTATACTGCATATATATTATCAGTGTATACATGTGTATCTGTTCAACACTAATGATATGTATATATGCACTGTGTGTGTGTTTGCAATGTATATTTTTACTTTTCTCTCTTCACACAAACACATCTCGCTTTGCTTTTCCTTGTAAGAACCTGAAGCAAAAAACTGTATAGGCTGTGCTGGGCCTAGTGGTTGCAGTCCATATTTGCCGATATTGACCTGCCTCTCTCTTTTCCTGTGTAAATAAGAACATAAATGCATCTGAGGGTCATTGTCAGGAGATGAAACCGGAGAGCCATAGAGAGTCTGTGTGAGACATCACTGATAGTTACTACAGGGCAGCAGATTTCTCTCATTGAATCATAGCTGTTAAAGGAGTTTTTCTTAGTTTTTTCCTCCTTCTTTTCTGCAGGAGCCTCACTTATCAGCTGCAGCTGGCCGTGCTCACGGCGGCATCGGCCAGGGAGATAACCAGTGAGACACAGCTCCGTTATCACCCACTTCCCAGCAAGAGGCAGCGTGTCATTAGCCTTACCCAATAGGAGAGCAGTCGCTGGGGCTCCGGGTCAGGAAGTAAAAAGCCCCGGCTGCTGACGTCGGAGCCCGTTCTCCGAAAAACGAGAGCACCACGCACGCCATGCACCTCTATCACCTCCTGCTGCCTTCCGTGGAAGCGGGCGGCGATAAGAAGGAACTCGGCAAGCCTTGCCAACACAGCAGGGTACCCCTCTGCAGGCTCCACACCCTGCCTACGTGTGGTTTCCCATGTAGGGACCTGGTAGATCACTCTGCCTATCTCTATCTATGAACATGCGCACCTGATCGACCTAAAAGCCACCAGCTGAGAAGAGTACCATGCCCAGACATATCTCCATGTGGGACCTGCTAGAGTCATGCTGACACTCCCAGTGTAAGCAGGAGATATTTAGGTTGCTATTTTTAGTTTCTGATGTAACAGCAAAAAAGCATAGGGTTGTTTCAAATTGTCCTATTCATGTTTCTCCCTCTACTCCCTAGAGTTGCCACCAAGCTTATTTTTAATATTGTTTTATCAATATCTATCTATCTTATAGAGAATATAGACATAGTAGAAACAAATAAAGCTCTTGCAGCACCATCCATGGCAATTTGACCCTGTAGTGTCTGATCACATCCTAATGAGTTGTTAGACTTAAGAGTTCAGCTCAGTCACTTTCAATCGGAGAAAAGACCCTACAGTCCTCGTTGAATACAGCTGCTTCCATCACAATCGACTTATGGAGCTTGCCCGGGTGTTTTGAGGGACTTCACACAGATGTCACCCTGAAAAAGACACCCCAGCTCAACTGAATGAAAGATGGCAGCTACCAAAAGAGGGCACAGGACTTTATACCTCCTCATCCTAAACACCAGGATGTGAAGGATGGAAGACAACATACAGGCCTGTTGTGTCAATGGCGGTGAGGGCCAAGGCTGTATTTCCTGTCACCCCATCACTCTCTCTTTCGAGGCACTGTCACTTCTCCAACACCTCGACTTCTCCACATATTAATGATCACACCGGAGAGCAACAGAGAGGAATGGGTGGCAGGCTGCCAGTCCACGCTGTCAGACGAGTCGATGATGATACCATTATGCTATATACCTTCGAGCGTATCCCTGCGTGACACCGTTTTGGAAGGCAGCGAGTTTTGCAGCAGCCGAGGACAGTGTTGTGCTGCCTGTGGTATTCTTAGTTCGAATTAATAAATAGAAATTGCTGTTTCCATTGCTCATATCCCTCCCCGTTTATACACACTGGAGTGGGAGCACCAGGAAGTTTGCATGTGACTGGTCTGTTTAGAGAACCTTTCTTTTAAAAATAGCGACCAGACAACTAAAAACTGAAGTGATCCTGGCAGCAACTCAAGATATTTGCTCTTTAAAAAACATATTTTGCTTTCACATGAAACCATTCACAAATCTAAAGCAGAAAAGCTTGGATGTGTTACTCCTGGAGATTCTGTTTATCTCACTTTACATTTGTAGCCACAGTAAACCTTTACCACAACAGAAACACAGTGACAACAAAATGCTGTAGGTTATGTAAACTGGAATTAGGATATCGCCAATAAATAAACCAAGGAGCCATTGAGGACCTTTCAACTCGGGTGGTTTATTGCAGGGAGATAAATTCAAGCAAACAGTCAATAAAGCAAACCAATTAAAACCTTCCAATTCCAAATTAGAGTCTAAATCTGGCACGTCAAATTAGATGGAAAAGAAAGTGGCACACAGGACATAAACTAAATGTGTCCCCTCACAGTCCTTTACTTTACAAAAAGCGCTCTCTTCTTATCAGCTGTGGCTTCTCTGTGACGCCAGAAGAGAGCCAGTGTCAGTGTGTGCACTAGGGCCTCCCTGGGTGGCCTCTTATCAGACCTGGCACAGAGCTCACAAGCCCCACTGATAGTGCCCGCACAGCCTGGCAGCAGCTGAGCAATCACTGTCGATGGCAGCACATGACTTTGTAGTGTGTGTGCCCACAAGGAACTGGAAAAGGTCAGATGACTCTTAATAGAAAGAAAAATAAAGAGGACTGCATAATGACGGAAGGAATAAATACTCAGCTCACCTCCAGGGCTGAAGCAGGACTATTACTGGCACCCTTGGAGGTTAAATCTATTTATAAGGGAAGGCGAACCATCGCTGGGCAGTGATGAGCTTCAGTAGAAGGAAAACGCAATAATGGAGGCGTTTGGGAGAGAGGGAGAGCGGCAAATGAGAGAAATCGATTCGAATTTTGTAATGTGCAAAGATATGTCGAGGCACTGCACATCCCTCCTGCACAGACGACCTAATGAAGAGGTTTGGAAAGGCGTATTAGAGCACTGCAATGTCTCTCTTGGGTTTTTCTCGCAAGAACTGTGCAAGCTAGAGCAAGCGAACCCCAGGTGATTTGTTACTTCCCTGTCCCTCTAATCCACTTGCAACAGGCGCAGGTGGCTGTACTGACAACAAAAACCCACCTGCTGACATCAGCCACGCACCAAACAAGCCGTTCGATTTAAAAACATTTGGATGCGCGACCTCAACTAGTCACCATCAAGAGATCGGACTAAAATACACAGAAGAGCGTCAACGAATAAACAAGCAAGACAGGCTTTTGGGGAACAGAGGCGGTGTAAGCAAATCATAATGTCTTACTCATGGAGCCAGCTGTATGAATCATAAAGTCGCACAGAAAGAAGTGACAGCACTTATGTAACTTATGTAACCACCTACTGTGGTGCTACATGGCCGGCACACATCGAATTGCTCTCGCACGACACCAGCTTGATACATTTGAAGCCACGTGCCCCCACACATCCGCTCCATGACAAAGAGGCGTGCTCTGATCACGACAACAAAGATGTAACAGCAAATTTGACCGAACAATAAACAATAAATGAATAAATATGACGTTTTATTTTGGTAGCGATAACTGTCTGCTCGGATGTTTACACCAGGCTCCATTAGAGAGACTGCAGATCAATAGGACAGATCTGAAGGCCTTTGATCTCCATTATAATTGCAGCCTGCAGTGACAAGAGAGAGAAATATTATATGGAGTATTGACTTCTTGTGAAATAATTCAAACGAACCCTTTTCTTCTCTTCGGGAATCTGTTGAACACATGAAGTGAGGATTTTAATAATTGTATCGAGGCTTATAGTAGGCTGTCTCATTGTGGTTGTAATCTCTTAATGAGGGGCACCAACATGTGTCACTTTCACAGAAACGAGTGGATTAATTAAGATGCGCACGGTTTGATATCAAAGAATCAGCATTGGTTAATTATATTTAAAGTACGCCTGATTCCTTGTCTTTGCATCACAGTCTATTTGTTTTCCCATTACAGATATGCTTGTGGCTCCTTGTTCTTTGAAACCCAATGATATTTAGCAATCTAAGTTGGCCCAACGTTGGTTTATGGTTAGCTTGGCAAGTGGCCAGGAATGATGACCAAATGCCAACTTAGTACCAACGTTGGCCTGATAAGCAAAATCAGTTATCTACGTTGGTCCAGCCAAACTCCCAATTTGAGTCCAATGTTGGCTCAACCTAGAATTTCTGTCTGGGTAGTTTTCTTCTGACATCCAGAATGTTAACAGGAATCTCTGATGGAAAATAGGATTAAATCAAAATCTACGTATACTAACCAACTTATACGTTTTTAATATGTCATATAATTGTGTAAAATTATATCAGCATTTCCGTGCCACTGTAATAACTACGGACCAATATCAAAGTATCCTCATCTATGTTCAATTCTATTTCCAATTGGTGTTGTTTTTCATTTAAATTTAAAATACTGTATGCATTAATTTCACTTGAAGGTATTTTTCTCAAGGAATAAACGCTTTCACAGTTTTAAAGCTCTGAAGTGCTTGTTGTTAGATATCACCACCTATAATGTCGGGAACAAACTGAACTTGAAAAGAAGCCAAAAATAAACAAGGTGTTTATTGGACTGGCTGAGTTGACTTAAACGCTCTTATAACTGAATGCATTCAGTGTTGAAAGTGCAAGGCTGTCTCAATGGATGTCTTATTTAATAAAGAAGGTTGGGGGGGGGTGGGGTCAAAAAGCCATATTAAATTCACTTCACGCTTTCATGAACTCCACCTTTAGATATTGCTCTTTTTTAGTTTTTCTTTTTGTCAATGATGCTTGACAAGAACATTCACATTCTTTCAATGTTAATTGGTTAATGTTCGCAGTTAATATGAAAAAAAAACCCATTCTGGCTTCTTGGAATTAAAAAAATAAATAAACTAAAGAACAGAAATGTACTGCTCTGTAGCTCATGTTTCCTTTAAACAACGGGCAGCATTCAGAGCTGAGGAAGAAATCGCTCTCTGCTCAACAATTCTGGGGTGAACCCACAAGCTCTGTCCAGAGTGCTGAAATCTGTCCCCGGTGCACCCCTTTTGGGAACACACATGATAACACGCTTGGAAGATAATTGTTCTTGAATCTTGGTTTGATTTTCTTGGGAGAGTAGAGATAGAAATTGAATCACTGTTTCTAGGCTTTCAGTTTGACCTGCTGTACTGGGCAGGAAGTGGTGCCAGTCCGTTTCCAAAGCAGTTATGCGCCTGCCAAGAGACTAAAAAAACACAGTCAGGGCTGCAGTGATGGAGGATCACATAATCAAGTTGCAACATAGATTCCAGCACCTGGTACTTCAAAAGGCCTGGAAATCAATATCCATATCAGTCTCGGCATATATATTCTATAATGAAGATGGGGATTGCTCTTTGTTAGGGGAGATGGCGTCTGTATCGCTGCCTAAGGCTGTCTTTATTGACCGTGCAATTGCAAGCCATAGCCATCTTTGAAACATAGCATCCAGCCCCTGTCTCATCATCTCTAGCAGTGTGGGGGTTTCTTTCATTTTCTAGGGAATGAATCCCCACCTTTCAAAGAACGGGGATGGCTGCAAAATATCATTCAATCACCCATTCACACAGGAATCAGAATCCAAGGTGGGGATGGGGGTTTGGGTGATGGCTTGCAGTTGAGCAAGACAGGCCTGTGAAATTCAAGTTACTTGCAAACATGGTTAAACACACAGTTAAACACTTAGAGTTAGTGCATTTGATGTACAGTATACTGACACTGAGCCAGCCCTGTCCAATGCAATGCAGCAAATAAAATACTGCTACTGTACTTTTTTCCTCAAGCCTAATCCTCCTTCTTTCTATATACAACTTACAGTGCCTGCCCATGCGATAAGCACATGCTTTACACAGCACACTTTCCGACTTTTTTATGTTTATGACTAATACACCCCCAAGACGTAGTGCACAAATTGGGCATACAGTAATGCGATGTATTTAATTGCTTGTCGATGCTTTAAGGGTTTCATTGTCCAAACAAGGAATTAGCATAATCTTATACTCCCCAAGGCAAACTTTAAAGCAGAGAGAGAGAGAGAGGGAGGGAATACAACGCGTTCTTGCTTTTCATTTTTAGTTTATACAGTGGTGTCAGTTCAAATCATCCCCAGAAAGCTGTGCATTGTCAGCTGAAACAATGCAATAGTAACACATTGTTAGGGGGTCAGTTATTTATAGACTACCTACAGACCTACAGAGATCAGGAAATACCCAAGATAAGCATCGAGACTCACATATTGTCATATTTGAATATGTGCAGGGACTTGAGTGTTTGTTTTGGAGTCTGTTTATTTGTGAACTTCTTTAATCTGATTTTAAAGTGCGAATACAATAGAGAGAGATCAGTTAAAATGCGTCGCCTGGGAAAATAAACGGACCAAAACTCGGTTGGAGTTTTAACTATAACAGGAATGTATTTATTTTGCACAAAGAAGCAATGAGAAGAGAGAGGGAGCCGCAGTTCCTTGACATTAAAAATAGCATTTTTGCTATAATTTACACACAGTATAGTGGTAAAATAATCAGTGGGTGGGCCTGTACTGTTCGAGCCAAAAAATGAGGTTGCACTTTTGTAACACACAAGAATTCTGTTCCAAATGACATGCATTCCTGTAAGACACTTGCGTGGTTAGGTCACCGTGTGGTAACGTCATTGTTTGAAGAGGTCATTTGTAAATGCGTGGACTTAAAACAAAATTAGGCAAGTAATTAGTATGCCGGTGCTAATTACCTAGACATACAACAATATAAGGGTCACCTTTTCATAGCAGACACAATATGTGCATTTACACAATTGATGAACCTTCATTTCAACATGTCATACAAATGATTGTATTGTCCCACTGTGTGTTTTGCATTAGATCTTCTAGGTAGAGATCTAGTTTTAAAAACACAGGCTTCCTTTGACAGCACTAACATTACGTTTTTATCTATCACGTTAAAAGAGAAAAGGGGAACTAAATAAACCCGTGCATTGTACTAGATGCAAGTAAATTCACTGTGACCAGTAACGGTCACGGAACATTGATTGCTACAAGGATTCAAAACAAAGAAACTGTACTGTTTTCCCGTGGTCATGAATGCGTGTACATGGTTCAGATAGCAAATGAAGTGTGCGCACAGTGCACTCAGTGGGTTATACCCTGCACTGCATCCCTGTTTACACAATCTAAACAGCAGAAGAGATCGCAGTCTCTGCTACATTGGCACCGGGCGAATTAGGCCACTAAACACTTAAGTCCACTTAACCTTAAGTATACCCATTGCGTCTTGGACAAATACGCACACTTCACTTTGATGGCTTTCTATTAGTCTACACGTGGAGGAGAACCTCAGCTCACAACCACGGACGCCTTGCAGTGGATCAATGTTGGGCACACAGCGTCTTGCATTGAACAGCAATGCTAACCGGTGGCTAACAATTGCCACCAAACCCAAGAATGCCCCGCAGTCCTGGTGGACTCGCCTGCTGTGCCGGGCTGCTCCTCATAGCAGCCCTCGGCTCCCAATCCCTCACCTAAGACTCTGGCTTGCATCCAAACTGTGCCCTCGGAGCTATTCATGCCACAGCTCCTTATAAACCAATTTGATGTGGCGATGGGTTGATACGATCTGGGCACTTAACGGAACATTCACTGAGGGGACAGGGGACATGTTGTCCAACCCGTATAGGTGTTTGAATCAGGTCCAAAAGCGGGCAAAATGAATAACACCTCCTGTGAATACAGAGGCAGAGAAAATAGTGTCTATGAATACTGGTACTCGGGGGAGAAATAAAATAATCGTAGCAGAGCTCTCATAGAACCGTGACTGTGGATGTGGCTGAATCATGACAGAGGACAGCCTATTTTGATTTCAGATCATGTCTCCTTTTGTGTTTAAATGATACATATTCTTTATTTATTTTTATTGTGTGTGTGTGTGTGTGTGTGTGTGTGTGTGTGTGTGTGTGTGTGGAGGGGGGGGGGTCTTTCCTGTGACGGAGCAGACAGATATGAAATGAAATAACAAACTGATTAAAAAAAAAACATACTCTCTTTTCCTTGCCTTTATGCAGTGCGGCTACATTACATTACACGAGTACACAATAACCCCCACCGCCATTCATCCTTGAACATCATACTCACTTTTACAAGTAGAGAGAGAGAGAGAGAGAGAGAGAGAGAGAGAGAGAGAGAGAGAGATCGGAAACCCCTCTTTAAAGGGGAGCTGAACCCCGGATCCACTCGGTGCATTTTTACGCACCGCGCTCTGCATTCTGCACAGGTGCTGGGCTACCTAGCGCAATTACGCATGCACAGTGAAAACGCCCATACATCTGCTGGTGATAATTATGTACATTTAAAATGATGTTGTCGGTCTTATTTCATAGTGACCAAGTCGCTATTTACACATAGATGACCGGATGAGCTACCTCGGGTTTTTAAGGGTTAAAATACAGTATTAGTGTTGCAAAACAGCTGGTAGCCCATTCTGACAGGTCCTTGCTGTAATGTTTTCAGTCATTCCAACCGGTAACCCATTTTTTTCACACTACCGGGCAGCTCATCTGGTTGGGAAGCTCAGTTAGTCAGAAAACCGGCTCTCCAGTTGCGATCCCCGCAGTCCCTGCACACATCAGGTGCAGCTTGCGCTGGGAGGGAGGAGCTACACGGCCGCACATTCACTCACACCCTCTCTTACACAGCCGGCAGAGAGGAGAGGGAGCCTGGAGGAGCCCTAGCGACACTCACTGTCAATCGCCCGACAAAGCATGAGCCACGACCGCCCCCTTCCCAATCTTAAACCAGCAGCACCTTGATCCCGCTCCTTCGCGCTGCGCTTTCCTCTGGGGATTGTCGTCTCTCGTCCGTGTCGCCTGCGAGGCTCCTTCTCTTCTCTCGCTGGATTTGTCCTGTGCAGACATGTGCGTGGAAAGCGATGGATGTGAGATCGAGGGCTGCAGCAGCTCGGATGAGGTCCACACACTGTCCGGCAGCATGAGCCCCGGACTGAAGTCCAGCCCCGACCTCCATCCCTGCAAACCCGGGCAGAAATTCCGCGCCGCGCTGCTGAGGTGCCGCTCTCCCGTGGCGGCTGCGGGGATCCTGAGTTTTGGGAATGTGCTCAATTACATGGACAGGTACACCGTGGCAGGTAAGACCGAGATTTATTTCTTCTTATATTTCCCCGGTATCTCTCCCGCAGAGCAACCGCACCTGAGTCGGGCAGGTGCGCGTCTTTGGCTGTCTTGTTTGTGCCAACTTTCCCCAGACACCACCAATGCGCCGCTTGGCTTTATTTCCTTTTACCTCTGCCACACTTTTAAGGGATGTGTAGTCAGCGTCCATAACCCAAACGTGTCGAAGATCTGAGTTCAGCCCTGACATGTTGTGTTGTGCATGCACATATTATAAATGAACTATTATAAAAAGAGAGATGATATTCAAAACGGCTAGGCAGTGCTCAGTTTCACACAGGACTCCGGCAGGTACAGCATTGAGCATTGCACCCCCCCCTGGCTGTGCTGTTGTAAACTATTGTGTGTATACACTATTGAGCTTGGCTTTAAATTACTGTTAATCAATAAAACAGCTGAAACCCAATACGTTTCCCGATATTGCCCGGCTGCTGGTGCGCTTTGAAAGCAAAACAATTACAAAACAATTGACAGTATTGCTTTTCTTTCACATTTGAGCTTTTCACAAAGAAGCAACATACATTACAAGAGGAATCACATGCTCAGGATACACAAATCTGTAGTTAGGTGTAAACAACCTACTTCATTATTATTATTATTATTATTATTATTATTATTATTATTATTATTATTATTATTATAAATGTGTTGTTTCAATATAACACCTGTCATTGACGTGTTCACTAAAATCACACCGCACTGTGCTGTAAAGTATTCATGCTTACTTTAAATAGCAATGTGTAGCAGAGCATGACTAGTTGGGATATTCAATGAACACCACATAGATCTGCAGCACAGCCGTGATGGTTCAACATAGCAAATACATAATATCTTACAAAACATGTAGGATTCAAACCAACAGCAGCATTCCGTTTTCTGCAGACAATATTTCCCAAGAAACCATCCAAAGCAGACACAATCTATTCATTAATAATAATAATAATAATAATAATAATAATAATAATAATAATAATAATAATAATAATAGAAACAACAGGCACATGTGCAGGAGAGACGGGCTATATGAGAACCGAGCCGCCCACACTCTCCTCGCATTGCATTTCTGTAGTCTATATAAAAATGCCAATTACCCAGGTTATAAATATCAGTAAACACAGTAAACCCTTTCTATGGTCCGGGATTAAGGGCGAGAAAGCGAGGAGATATTAATACCACCTTCATTGGGGTCAGATACATGTTGCCACTGTAACTGAATATGGATTGTGACCCTACTGTACTGGTAATATAGTGTAATTGTGTCACGTCTGTCCTTGGGGGTCGCCTCATTTCTCCGCATTGGCTCAGGGGGTCGGGGCAGCTAGGTTTCCATAGAAACTCAAATGCACTTCACCATTATTTTATTTTTTGATAAGCCTGTCGAAAAAGTTCTTCTGACAACCATGGTAACATCCTTTATCATTCACGCTGGGTAATGGGATTTGAATTGTGATAATTATGCGCAACAGCAGTCCCCCACGGATTATTAAGAGAAACATTTAAACGGCAGTGTTATAGATTGGAGCTACAGCAGCCTATGGACCAGGTGTCACACTAATTCGGAGTCCAGTGTGTTTAAAAACAGTGAATACCTTATTTCGGATTCAAACCGAGTTGCCACTTTCCCGTCCACTTCATCTGTGGTTCATCTTTGCCAAGGTCCGTCTTAGAGAAAAAGAAGAGATGAGGACTGAATCATGGGCAGGTCTTATTTAACAAAAGCCCCAACATGTGTACAGGGCTGCACAGTAAGAGATATAACGAAATAGAGTTACTAATACTAGCACTGTTGAGATCCATATAAAATCTAATATTTTCAGGCAGAATATATAATTCAGTTGGCTTGTGCATGATCCTATATGCTGGAATTAAATGGTTGGGGGAAAATGTATAACCGGTGATATAATTGACTAAAACGCCAGTTATTGTCCATGTCAGGCGTGTCTGCTCTATTTACTATAATTGTACGGAGAGCCCCCACGGAGCAAAATGGAAGTTGCTATCACTGCATCAGTACACATGCACAGTAAATGCAATCCACCCCTACTCTCTATACTGCATAGGACTGAGAGCTGCAACAGGATCCCGTGTTTTGCTGCGCATACGTTTCCAGCTGCGCGACTCCGTGTCCGCATTGAATCGGTGCCGCAGTGTTGTAGGGATTTATACTCCTTCACCAGCAAAGAGAGACGTGGATTTGCATGATGCATCTTGACGCTTACTACAGAGAACTGAAAGGGGGGAGGATTGTACAGGATGACAGCGTCTTAATATTGAGTTGGTCTCCAGCGCAGTTTGAAAACGCATATTATGCATGCTGAGAGAGTATACAGTGTCGGTGTGCTCATTACATCAATTTAAACAACCAAACTGGCAGGATGGACAGAGGAAGATGGTGTGGTTGTAAGGAAGGAGGAAACTTCCATAAATATGGTTACATCTCACAAGGAGGCCAGTTTCTTGCGCTCTCCTGTGCGTCTCCACTGAGATGCATGTTCAATAACTGCTGGGTAGAGAAACCAATGCAAGGAATCTGGCCCATGTTTTTGACATGACTAGAACATGTCACAATCCATATCCCTGTCTGTCTTCAGTAAATATAAAAAGAAACACACAAGACATGTTTTTCAGGCTTCATAGGTTGTGACCTCTCTGTTTGTGAAGATGGGTGGAGGAGATGGGCGTAGGAGGTCTGACAAATTGGTCTAAACCTCCTCACCTACAAACTGTTCAGCAGTCTGTCTAAGATCCAGTGACTAGGTAGCATGCAGTCTTTAAAAAAAAAAAAAGCGCCATAGGACTGTTTACAAATGCTAGTAGGATATTGTCTCAGGAATCTCCCTCAGCAGTGTGGGATATGATTTGTACTGCAGTCCACAATCTTTAACTGTTAAACTGAACCGCAACCCCCCCTCATTCCCAAATCAGTTATTTTCACACGTATGCATAATAGCGGCTTCTCATCGGGCACGACTGATAGATTTCAAATCCACATGATAGTGGCACAACTGGAAAGCAAGACCTATTCACCATCCCATTCCCTTCCCACATCCACAGTTGTGATCGGGGAAAAGGCAGATGCATGCAGGGGACTGAGGGCTGTCTTAGAGAGCTGTGAGTCTACAGATCCACCTTGCGCCTTCTGGTGCGCTAATACATTATGCATGCACAAGCCTGAGACCTGCAGCTGTGGAGGGAGGCTCCGGCAACTGATGCAGCGCTGTCCACGGCAGCCTTATGCCCAGTCAGCAGTTCACAAAGAGTGCAGCTTCAAGGCTAAACCAGGAGAGTGCGTTGTGTCATTTTTTTGCATTTCGATGGGTACAAAGCAGGCAGGCCGTGTCCTCTGTGCGCGAGGTTTAGAGGTAATTACATCTTCTCTGAAAGGGGCTTTAGCTATTGTGTGGTATTATATAGCACCCTTCTCCTTTATAGCAGCTTAAACGGGAGCTGTTTCAGACGCTGAAACACTTTCTTCCTCGCTTTGTGGAGTGGCACAATGGCAGCGTGCTGGAGAGGAAATAGAAAGGTCTGTTTATGCCACAGAGAAGGCAAGACTCCCTGGGCTCCCCCTTGGCTTTCGGAGAGCAGACACGGCTGTGGGGCTCCAATCAGCTGGCTGTCAGGAGATTTATCTGGTGGCGGCAGCCCATGTCCCCAGTGACACGCGCCAGACAAGATGTTCCAGGACGGTGCTTCTGAATCCTGTGGGCAGCACCATAGACCGCCGCTGCGCCGTCCTGAAATTGAGCATTTTTTAAAGAGTCTTCTAAGGAGAGGGCAGCGGCACTTCCAGGGCTTGGAGGGTCGAATTGCAAATTCCAGACACAGGGAGCATCTGCCATCTATTATTTAAAACTGTTGTAACTAGTAAGAAGCTGCAGATTCATACAAAAACAGGTAGTGGGGTATGACTGCAGTTGATATTATCTTTATTAAAAAAAGAAGACACACACAAAAAGTTTTAATGAAATAACCATATTTAAACAAGCTATTTTTATCACCTAAAGAGCTGCAACTAAAAGGTGGCCTACATAGCACAGAGATGTGTTTGTATCAGATCAAAGCCTCTAAAATACAAGCAGAATTAATGGATCTTTTAATGCCAATACACAAGATAACTATCATGACACAGGTAGTAACTGCTGGCTACATTTGCACTCCAAAAGGAGGACCGCATTGCAAACAAAGATGCATTAATTCATAAAACAAAGACATCGGAGAAATGCCTGGAGAAGATTGTAAAGTCAAGTCTTTTGGAAATCCATAATGCAAACCCTCGATGCACCATTTCTGTTAGCAAATCCCTAATTTGCCATGAAGGCGCTGTAACAAACTATTTAAACTGCTCCAAGAAACCCGGTACTGTGCCCTTTCACTCATAAAAGCATAACCAACACACTCACAATGCTAATACACTGTATTTGTTGCAACTGATATAAAATCATATCTGATGATTTGGAATCCTAAACTATATATTTAAGAATAGAAAAGTCTACGGCATAGAAGAGCAAAGAGTAATATGTGGAGAACTGATAACTTCTTAGTTCTTCTATTTGGTTCTGATGTGAATGGTGCAAACTACCCACAATCCCAAAATGTCTGGAAAGCACGCGAGTACACCTGAGCCTCATTAGCCTAGTTGGAACGGGTCACTTCCTGGCAAGTGTTTAATTACAGCCCTTCTGAGTGTCGCCTGCATCAAAATGAATTTGGAGACAAGCATGTTAGGGAAAAACAAAAATACACTCTCTCTCCATTCTGCCCTGAATAAAAATAAAGATCTCCACCAAAAAATGTGTTTTCAATCAGTTTTTTTCAGTGAGGGGGGAGCAGAGTTCTGTAATTGCAGGCCGATCCCTGCTTAATTGAAATAGATCTGTGGAGGAGAACGCGGTGAAGTTGTAATTTCCCTGTAAATACAGCCTGTGGGAAACCGTTTTTAGGCGCTCGGGAAAAGTCTGTGGCCCACGTGAAGACCTACACACGCTCCGCCATGTGTTTTGAAGGGACTACAGTGGGTGCAGCCGCCAGAGTTCGACGGGAGGCACGGAGATTAAATATTTGGTAGGTTGTCTGCGCTTAAAGAATCAAGAAAAAAACGTCAACTCTGGCTTTGAAGTGGCTGCCCTGATTGCATCTGCAGTGGCAAGAGATGACAGTAATGCGACTGAAATCAGTTTGGGAAACTTTTTTTCTTGCCTCTCTCGCCTAAGGCATGGGTGGCCATGGACATCATTATGTTCGTTCCCCCCCCCCACGCAGGCTGTCACCCTGTCAGGCACACGGGGTGGCATCTGTATGCTGTGTGCACCGGTGTCGCACAATACACTGACACCTGGGCATTGTTCCCAGGGTAGGGTTGGGCTGGAGGCTCCTCCACTCCTCTCCATTGCATTCCTCTGGGTGACGACTTCAAAGCTCTTTATTAGCAGTTAAAGGAAATAATTAATTGGCATCGGAAATAACTCTGGGTTCTGCCAATCAAGGACATGCTTGGTCTTCTGTGTTCCTTCTAGCTGTTTGTGTCCCCTTAGAGATGCGGACTGGTTTGAATGTTTGCTGTCTGTTCCACCACAGACCCGAGGGGCAAACAGCTTCAGATTTTTTTTAAAGGTGAATCGGAGAAAAATGCAAGAGAAGTGATTTGTGTAAATAGTGATTTGATTAGAGTATCTCTTACTGAACCCCCAGACAAGAATATAAGAGCAGAGGAATATTTTAGGACAAGAGCAAACCATTCAGATGTGCCGGTAAACTAAGTGATTCTCTCAATGTCGAGGTTTTTCAGATTCTAGCGTATTCACTAAGTGACATGACAATTTATTCCAGGCAGCATTCGACAAATTGTAAAAAGTGAAGTTTTCCCGGAATCTGCTCATAGATGGACATTCTCACGAGTTTCGGTTCATCAGTAGCGTTGATGCTGTTCCCACAATTTGTTCTTGGTCTTTTTCCTCCGAGTCAAAATGATTAATAGAAGTATTAGTGATCACCATAGCAAAACGAGCAACACACACAATCACACATGGGTGGAGGGGGGGGAGCGGTTATGTGATTTAAAATATGTTGTTGGATGGTTTAGCTTTCACAGAGCCTAGTCAGGTAAAAATGAGCACTGTAAGGGTTTTCAAACCTCGGTTCAGAAGTTAACAAGAGGAACTTCCCAGATCTAATCATAGTCATACATTCTCAAAATCAGTCATTAGGCTAGCAAGAATTTCAGTTCATTATTTTTTCGATGCTGCCCACAATTTGTTTTGAGTTGGTTTCCTAGAAGTCAGAATTATTAAGTATTTGTGATTACAATGGCAAAAAAGAATGATAAACTACAAAAACACATTGGAGATTGGAGCACTTGGTTTTAAAAAGTCCCCACCTATGTCCATCCATCCTGCTTGGCCCTTGTAAACCATTTTAAACCTCAGACTGGGCGAATATATTAGCCGAGCATCCATTTGCAGACAGTCCAAATGCATATGTCCCTTATAGTTCAGACTGGATTAGGTCGGGTCAAACTATGGGGCAGATGGAGCCGTTATTTAATATATACAGTCCCTCTGCTTAATCGTGACCAAAGACCATTTTTAAGGCAGGTTAATTAATTAGCACTAATCTGGAACTACTTGAAAAGATCAGCCGAATCCAGCCATCAATGTCCTTTTTTTCTTTAAAGATTAGTTAAGAGGTTAATTGCAAAGATTCAACAGTACAGCTGGGTATGAGGGTAGTGTTGGCCTCGCACTGGAAATGCACCAGGAGGTGTGAGTTTACAGCAATGCAGGATGACAAATAAAGAAATATATATATATATATATATATATATAATATAGGAAAAAGATGCAAAATTAGTCTTATTTGCAAGAAGGCGTGTGCCAAACAAATGCAAACCAACTCAGCGACTAATCATTTTGAATACGGTGTAAATGGCTGCCTCCCCAGAGCAGGTCTGACTAAAGATGTGTTTGAAACAAAGGAAGAATGCAAAAATAAAACCCCTCAATTAGGGCAATTGCTGTGTGGAATCCAGGCGAGCATGTCCTCTGTATTCTCCTCCCCTCTGACCCTCTCCGGCCGGGGCTTTTGTGCCGGGTGGGAGCTCGGCATTTATTGAATCTCCACTGCGGCGCGGCTGCTGCATCACTGTCACTCCTACAACCCTAGAGCCCAGCTTGCTCCACATCCCCCAAACGTGTTGCCGCCTATAGCTTTTATTTATTAGCTTATTTCCACAGAGTGACTTCTTTCGCAAAATCTCATCCCAAGTCTTTTATCATTTATTCAACAGCTTTTATAGGCCGGTGAGAGTCTCTTTGAGAAAGACCTACAGAAATGAATACAGAAATAAATATTGACAACTATCAAAACGCAGAGAGCTGAAGTGTCAAAGCTGTGCCCTGCCACCGATTGACCACAAGACCCCCACTCTGAGGTTACTGTAGCCCAAGTAGGCGTCAGTCAGCCATTGCAGGCTTTTACAGCTTCTTACACTCGTTTCAAGACTCCAGTGAAGAAAAATTAAATACACACAAAAACGAAATCTCCACCAGCAATTGAATTTATTACACTTCCTCCGTTTTCATTTGTCTTTGTCCCGGCTTTATAGCTTTCATTTATTGTTTTTTTAATTTAAAAAATCTGCTTGGAAAACAAGTTCCCATACTGAGCACTGGCTTCCGCACAAAACGAACTGGATACGAGCAATACTATAATCAAATACTTGAAGTGGGAACAGAATGAGATTACAAGCCTAACCTCATGTCAAACGTTTGAAGCCAATAAAAAATTAAATAAAAATAAAAAAAACTTCTAAAACACAGCCTTACTCTTAACAAAGCAATAAAGAGCAAGAGGCCTAATTAACTCTCCTTATTTGCACTCTAACTGCACTGTGTAATTCAGAGTATACCACACACTTTCCTCATCCCTTGTTTTAAAGACTCCGATAAATATACTTTCTTTCTCCTCCTTGAATGGACAGCAGATTCCGCCAAAAGATTTTTTTCACCACTCCCAGTTTTGTGCACATTCAGTACTGGTTCTGTGTTTTTATTCAGACTTCGAGCGAGCCAATCGGCTCCATCATAGGAACCATTGGAATTAGAGGTAACCTCTTCCCTCCCAAATGTCTTTCATGTGGTCCCTCCAGCAATTATTGTGCTAACCTCACTCTTGCCTTGGCAACCACCACCCTGCCGGTCCTACCCCTCGCACATTAGCTTGTTCATTATGTTTCAGAAAATGTAGCTTTAGCAATAATAGTCTGTTTTTCCTATCCTGTTCTATGGCCTTTTTTTACATGTTGATGTTTGGTTGGTGGGGCTAGGATTAAGAATTAATAACTGCTGCCCCACAACAACCAAACTAAAATACATGTGACAGCGGTCGGGGGATATTTTTGTGTGTCCCTACAAGAAAAACATTTTAAGAACGGCCTGGCGCATTGTTAAAATCTCAGAATGACGGGGATGTTAAATATAATATAGGTCAGCATATGTAAGCACTGAATACAACAAAAAAGCCAGTGAGACTAGTGTGTAATGTGATATAAGGATATATTTTGTGCGGTCTGTTCGGCGAGGATCCAGTGTTTTGGTTTGTTTTGTCAGGATGAACTTGTATAACATATAAAACCAAATCTGTTATTTTTAAATGTGTTTCTGAAAGTTGTTTTATCAAACGGTGTGCATTTATTTTGCATTGGATCTTTATATATCGTCACCTGTGTGTGCATTAGCGTGTTCAAACAGGAAATGGTCAGGATTGCATGGAGCTGCCCCCCAAAACGCTGTGTTTGGTCAAAGAAGCGCTTTTGTCTGTCTGTCTTTGCCAGACACCGTTTGCTTTTGGATTACTTGTGGTGTCGGGTGACTCATCTCTGCCGGCGGAATGAAACCGCCGGACAAAAAGCTCATAGGTGTTTGCAGGGCTGTAATTGTGGATTTTGTTTGTTGTGTGTTGTGAGCAAATGACAGGAGGAGGGGAAAGATAAAAGAAACCTATTAGAGTAGCCCCCCGGCTGAGAGGATGAGTTTACAAACGGCAAAGGCCCAGCAGCACACATCAGCAGAGCAGTTTCAAATCAGTGACACCGTGGTTCAACACGACCGGTAGAACTTGTCAAACCGGGAGACTTCACAGTCTGTCAGGTTCTAGAAAAAAAAGAAAAAAGAAAGGAAAAGAAAAGACATCCAAGTTTCTTCTCCTGAGTCAACAATACCTGCTGTCTCTCATGCATTCCAGCCCGGCGAATACCTTTGCGGGCAGATACAGGCAGAGCAAGTACGCATGTCCTGGTATTAATCACAGCAGTGGTAGCAGCCAGTTTAAGGTTATTCTGTGCTTTCTCAAGGTTGTGCAGCGTAAGCCAGCGCAGGTTCGATAGCCTCTCAGAATTAATGAACATTTGTGTGCGTGTATGGTTGTGTGGTTTCATTGATGTATATCTTATCTGTCACACATACACTATGCCGCATGCTATAGTATTCGGATTAGCCCACTCCCCCATTGCAGTATCTTCCCGGTGCCTTGAGGGCGACTGATGCATTCAGATGAGGAGAGAGGATTTAAAGCCCCTCATAAAAAAAGAAAATGGATTTGGGGAAGCCTCCCAAACAGGATTTGCAAATCTCGAGAGGACTTAATAAACTGGAGATAACGAAAAACCCACTCGTTCCCGACTCTCAGAAGTATGCAGACTTTCGAAAGAGATTACAGATTGTCATAAATAAATGGCCGTCCTAGATTATGTATTTATTTCTTCTTTGCTTTAATTGCGGACACTTCATTTTCACTTCAGAGATCGCCACATTAGATGACCGCAATATCCAGGTCCTTGACCACAAAACGGAGCCTTTATAACAACCAGACAGCAGGCTCCTAGTTCTAATCCAATACAGGACTGGATTGGTTAATTGGCGTTTTAAAAATCCAAGTCTGATCATCTGCTGTCGGGCCAGGTTTCCATTGCAAATCCCCTACTTCAGTTCCCCTCCAGTTGTTGCTTGTTGTCCTGAAGGAGGACTAAAGAGACAGTGTTGTCTGGGAGTTTGTGTTCGTTTTCTTTTCCAAGGGGGTGGCCCAGGGGATTGCTGCCCCCCTGATAACCTTCTGCCCTGCAGGACCCCGTCACCAAAACAAAAAGAAGCAATGGAATTTGTAGTCTTACTCCCTCACTACATATAAATGTTTTAAGACCACAAACTAGCAGCCCCACACTCTGAAGGTCAAAGGGCGTCGTCTGGATTCAAACCAATAACCTTCCAGCTACAGAACTCGACATACCCCCAATGCAGTTTTAATGCATCTTCCCAGAGCAGCTGATGCACTGCTGATGTCAGGTTTTATATATATACGCTGCGTGGAACAAGCTCTCCTCCTGTTTGGATCGTCTCTAATGTGCCCAGATTAGGATCGAGGTGTAATGTTTGGAAGCATTCTCTGATCGTTGTATCAGGTGCGGCACCGGTAGTCTTTAGGAAAACATCAGGTCTCCAGAGATAACCGCATTAAATCAGACAAGGCAGAAATAAAACAAACAAACAAATAAAAAACATTGCCCAAGACAGTAGAACTGACAGGTAGTCTATACACAATGTTATTTTTATTGTGGAATCAAAGAGAGATGGTTTAAGATCGCCGAACCTTCCATCGTCTTCCTTTGTTTTACTGAATCTGATGTCTGTTTCTTGCTGGAGATACTAGGCTAGAGTGGCCAGAACAGATTAAATCCACACACAACTTGGAAGCTTAGACTCGGGATTACTTCAGTGTTTACTTTTCTCTCATGAGAGCCTAAGGAGATACAAAGTCCGTAATGAAAATTTGACAATATTGATTCCCATTAGCTCAAAGCCTTTTATTACTCCCAATAATACACAGTGGTTGGCCTTTTCTTCTATACCCAAAGTCTAACAACAGTCTAGTTGTGTTTATCCCGAATCTGCGCCTGTTTTATGAAATGCCAACCTCTTAGTTAATGAGATGTGATTGGCGATGTGATACAAGTCTCCAGGTATGTCTTGTAGGTGTACACAACCTGAGGTGAGGTGATGCAACTTCATAACACATTCACACCTAAAGCTTCATAGTTTTTCGAGAAGCATGATGTCTCCCAGGGAAACAAATAAGTATAGTCATTTAAAAGGCACAGAAAGGGAAGCAGGCGAGGTTTCTATTTGGTGTATTACTTTGTCACCTGTTAGAGACTGTGTGACACCATCAGATGCACAAGGTCTTTGGAGCGGTGGAATCAGGATTCGATTTGGGATGGAAAGCACCCATTTCTTGAATCACGAGAAACCACATACACTATAAGAACTACATGGAAGTCTTTAAGTAAATAGTGGCATTCCTCACACAGGGCAGTTTGTTCTTGCGGTGAGGGCTACAATAGGGAGAAGCAGGCAGGGCAACAGTGAAATACTGCGCTTGCTGTTAAATTCTCTACCACCCTTCTGATCGCACACACAGGCTGATAAGATTTCCCTCAGAGCACAATAACCACCATGGAACATGCGGACACAATGGAGAGACTGATCCCAGTGTTGATACAAGGTGAAGGTGTATCGTGAGTGAAGTCAAGTTCATTGTAATTAGAAAGCAGAGGCTCCCAACGGATGTAACGTGCAAGATCTGGAGAGATACTGAAGTCGTGAGGTAATGAAGAGCTTTATGAACAGAAGCAAGGACGCTCTACTTTCATAGGAACCCATGCAAGGTCATATATACATTGTACGTAGAGAGGAATACACAGTAAAAAGGTTTCTATAAGTTACCTTAATGCATTTTTTCCCCATGCAATTATTTTCTAAGAAAGCATCTTTAGCTTTTTCTTCCTACTTTTTACAGTGCCGTAAAAGTATAATCTTCAACCACTGCATCTTCAATCACTCTGTGCCTGATGGGTCCCTCTCTTTCTTTAGATTCAATTTCTCATCCACTTTATTTCCCTGTTTATTTCTCTCTTCAGTTTATTTTATTTTTTATTCTCCGGCTGAGAAATTGCTTCAAAAAATTCAACAGGGCATATTTGTTGGTTTGTTTGCTTTATGAAGTTATAAACGTATAGATATTTCATAGAGTAGGACAGAATAAATCCCACAATAGGAGAGAAAATCCATTCATTAGAGGACCTGGGGAAAGAACGAGGAGGAAGATGACAGCATCTGAAAATAAGGGCGAATACGGCTTTTGAAACCAAAAATCGAAAGCGATGAGGTGTGAGCAGGGACAGGCCGTGCAATGTGCGAATAGAGAACTTAATTCAAATGGAAGGCTATAGTATTAACAGAGCCTGTGTCTAAAACACTCACCCTAATTATAATATCAATACTGGCAGATGTATTCCATCTTTTGTCAGTAAAACAAATCTATTACAACCACGGAAAATACTCTCCAAAATCCTGCGAGTAAATGAGAATAAAACACCAATTTCTTATCACGTCTTTTCCTGCTCCATTTTTCGTGGAGATGTGTTTGGCTGCCCTGCGCTGAACACAAGGTCAGAGGAGAGGCAGGGGTCTGCACAGAGACAGCTGTGCGGCCGCGTCTGCCCACGGACAGACTGAGAGACAGACCTGCATGCCATGCCCCCATAATTACCCAGCTCAGACTAATGCAGCATGATCAGCAGAGACGAGGAGGGGGAAGGGTCTGCTCAGCTGGACTCTGGGATTGTTGTCTTTATACACCCTCTTAACGTGACACATTCCTGGCCATAACCTGCTGGTGCTAAACTGAGATTGAGACACAAGAGTATTGGCTTCCTCAGTCCTGGGGAGGCCGTGGAAGAGACCAGCTCCCTGTTTCTCTCTCTGCTCCGTGACATGCCTTGGTTAAAAGCTCAATTCCCTCTTTCCAAACAGAACGTCACTGGTGGTTTAGGATCATATTGATTATTCGTGTTCCCACAACAGAGAAAAAGAGATCAATCAGGTGACGAGATCTGCGTTTAAGCGAGAGAACTGCAGTCCTACTGAGCAATAATCAAATCTGCCATGTTTCTCTAATTTCAACGGGTCAAATAATAGGCTTTTTTGTTTTTCCTCGAGTAGAGGGAAAACATATGGTGTCTGAATAATTAAAGAAGTGGATGAGGAATATAAAATCATAATGACAACCAATTATGATCACTAATGAAATGGTGCGTACGTCTGTGTAATTATGCTGCTGGCGTTTTTATGAACATCATAAGAGAATCCCACACACTTTGCTGATAAGCACCTGGTGACATCTTTCATGAATGAATAAATACAATAATAATGGCACCGGGTGGCTCTGCTACACGAATCGAGGCAGGAGATGTGGACGATTTTTGCTCTTCAGATTAAGTCCACAGTAGTGGCTCTTTGATTTCCAGTGTTATCGTAAGTCTGGGCATGCTGGGTGTAATCGAGCCGCTGTCATTCTCATCGGTATTCCAGTCGCACGTTGTGGCCTTGTCATTATGCTTTGATCCCATATTTTGTTTTTCTCCTAATTATAGCTTCACCGGTTATTTACGGGTCAAACCATCCAGGGGAATCTCTCGAAGGCGCTCGTGTCCTGACAGAACGCAGACATTTTTCTTGGTCAAAGGCGCTATATAAATATAAATAAAAAAATAGCCGCAACCAGAATCCCAATATTGAGCAACTCAAGGGCAACATAATGGGTTTTCTCATTTCTCTTTGGTCGCTTTCACCCAGGGACGTCCTATTTATATTATACAACCTTCACGGGCCGCAGCTCTGCAGGTTTTATCGGAATCTGTAGGTCAGAACTCTGCGACCAATGCGTTCATTTTATTCCAGTCAATCAAGTTATCAGATGAGTCATATGTGTGCTTTAACATACGTTTGAAAGCCACCTGACTACACGCTCTCACCGTGTTACACTCGATTAATGACATATTCAAGACAGGCGGATAATGTGAAATTAATTATTGATGCGCTAAATTGGGAACTGTTTTACGTATGAAATATTCATACACTGCAGGCTGGGGTTTGGTGATGTAAGCTACCCTTTGGCTACACTGGCTACATCTCATGAATATGCATGAGTCATGTTGCCGGAGTATTGCTTGCATGTGTGATGTAACACAATAACAAGAACAGCTGTAGGACCAGCAACGTGATGGCAAGCCTCCTGAGATAGATGGAAGCGAGTGTGTCACAACTTGCCGTGACTGAACGAGAGCTGACAGTACTTTCTAGTCTTCAGAGGGGAGGCTTATGGGAAAGCTGTACCACCGAAGCGAGGGATCAAGCGGCTGTAAAACCCCAAGAAAACACTGCAGGACTTCTTAGTGTGCGGACAAACAGCCCTGTTAATCTGCTGTTAAACTCATTTCGTTCTCCTCTTCTAAAAAAACACAAAAACAAAAGCAAGAGAACTGTAAAGCAGTTGTTGATGTTGAACTGTGGACTGTCACATTTTTAAAGAGAAAGTTTTCATTCTGCTAGGATGAAAACTGACTCAGCAAAGTGGTGGATGACCACAAATGTAAAATATAGACAGAGAAGAGGACAGACAAACAAACAAGAAGACACGTCCTGTGAAGACAGTAAATCACAGAAACGGCCAACTTCGGGGGAGCCCGGGCAGAGCTCTGTAAGCTGCAGCCGTGCATTTTTGTGGTCGTGCTTTTGCAGGCAGTGTGACCAAGCTTCCCCAGGCGAGGCAGGGCTTGCACTGGGTAAGGGAAACGTGGTTCCCCCTCCCTTTTCCAGCATTTAAAATATATCCTTTTATTAAAGAAACGGACAAAACATGCCACAGTGTCTGCTCCAGTCCTGTGGCTGGCCTGCATCACATCAGAATTGAACATTATTACAAAGTCAAGCTTAATCAAAGAGTACGTCTTTAAACTAACTCACACATGATCTTTTCACAGGATTCAATCTACCCTAACCTAGCTTTCGAGTGTCTGGTATCTACAGCATTCCTCTGGTTGCTAGAATCATCATTTCTCTTCGCCCCAGCCTTGACCACGGTGTCCTACATCGAGCGGTGCGTTTTCAGAAATAGAAACCGAGCCGGGAGACTTAGACTTCCCTTTTGGGACCGTAAAGTAGGTCTGCCCTTAAACTGCATGCTCTCCAAGCAGCGTGAGACTCGGCTCCTCCGTCTGTGGCTCTCCGTCTCTGACAAGCTTGGCTCCGAGTCGAAGGGTCGTCTTTTGGAGGATCATGACAGATCCAGAGTGACGGTTCATGACCAAGTATTGTCCACACTGGCACATGTGTCATTCTGCAGCAGGCCTCATGAATAATACATCTGCTTTTTGTGTTTTGTTTACCTAAGCTGCAAGCGGTAGAAGCTGCTTAGGAGAAGCACAATGCAATGCATGTGTGGAATCAAAAGCTGTGGCTACAAGAAATATTTAATTTCAATTTAAGTATGCCACTGAATGACGGACTGAATCTTTGTGGTTCCTCTCTCGGCTTTGGCAAAAAATAGCCTTGGCAGAGAGAGATGGCCACGATTCATCTTTCTGCCCTGATTCAACACAACATCCTGGAACGTTATCTGAGAATTAGGTTAATATTTCAGTCTTGTCTATTTACTTTGCATATATTGCTGACAACCTGATAATTTCATATTGTAGTTAACAGCTGTCAAAGGGTTCATAGAAAGGTGTTTGAGGGCATAGCATTCTTCCAGTTATGCAAATGTGTTAGTGCAGTGATGGCCAAACGCATTTTAATACATTTTTCTCAGGGTTTAAGTAATTGTGGATAATATCTAGGTGCCGAATGACTGGTGTGATTACGGCCTTCAAGAATATTTTCAGAAAGGAATATAATCAAACCAGTTGTGTATTTGGGATTTGAATGCACATTTTGTCAGCGCAACGATAATATTGGGATACACAATCAGCTGTCTTTATGGGAATCTACTGCCATGTTCAATTATTTTCCGTAATGTTATACTAGGAAGAATTCCACTGTATTCGAACACAAAGGCCTGTCTTTGTTTCCCGTCCTCCGGTTGAGATCAGGAGTTGATTGATGAATTTACTAAATGGACACAGCCAGTATTAAGCAGAGAAGTGACGGAGACAGATATTTTTGTTAGCCAATTTCCCTGCTGTCACCGGATGCAAAATCTGCAGAAATGGAGCAGAGAGTAGGACGTCAAGTGAAAAGGAAAAGTTGAAGTGTTGCGAAAAAATAAACCCTCAGTGGCTAACGAGAGCCTTGATTGTCTCTCATTGTGCGAAAATATATTGTCTCTGAAGTTACACTCGAAGGTTGATAAGAATAAGTACCTCCAGCCATTCCCAATGCTTCTCATAAACCGCCATTGTTGGGGATGTCTCCTACGTAGGGACTGGCTGTTGTGATTCATAAAAACAGGGAGAGCCCTGGAGGATTACGTTGCTGATGTAATGCAACAAAAATGCTTAATTCATAGCAAGACAACACAAGCGCTTCACAAACTAGATTAGCGCTGCTGTGAGGCTCATTTGCATCACGTTTCTGAATTCGAAGACAGTTTTTAATTCTAAAGCGAGAAGGAAAACAAACACGATTCATTTTACATAATACGACAGAGCTGTTACGTCAGCTTTTGGCAGCGAATGGCCCTGACTGGAGATCGATAACCTGGGAAAAACATGTGTTCAGTTCAATGAAATGTCCTCACAAACAATCATACACCACCCTTTATTTTCCCCAGCTGTGTCCAGGCATCACTTTCCTGTCCTGGGAATAAACTGCATGAAATATATTGATCACAGCTCAGTGGAGCAAAGTAGGGCCACTTTCACAAAGCACTGGTGTGGGTTAGCTGGCTAAATCCATTTGAATAATTCTGAAGAAAGTGTTTAATCTTTGAATAGCTGCAGCCTCTTTCCACAAAGATAATATCAGGCAATGATCAGAGCTGGCTGAGATGTTTGGGCTCCAAAGCCAAAAATATAGCCTGGAACTGCTGTACAGTGGAGGCAGTGGGAAGAGGGTAACAGTAAGCAGAGAAGGGAAACGGGGGGAGAAAAGAATTGCGCTTCAGCTTCCTGAACCGAGCTTCACACCCATTGCAATTTCCTTTGCCATCGCCGTACTTCGCCCATCCTCAAAGGACATGGTGTTACAACGGTAACGGAGTTTGTGGTGCCTCAGCTTTGTACTGCAGTAAGTACCTCCATCTGCCCCCGTGACCACAATAAACTATGGGCAGCTCTTGGCCTAGGCTCTGAATGCCTCTGTAGCCCGATTTTGAAGTCCTGTTTTAGAGAATATACAGCAGGGATATAGCGTTGTGCCCGGTTACTTCCCCACCATAACAAACCACCCAAATCCAAAAGCCGGGCTGCTACAATGGCATGGGCTGGCAGAGAAGAAGTCCCGATTTAACCATGTCCTTTCTGGAAGTTTAAAAAGAAACAAAGCATTTCTTCTCAGCCAAAACATGGCAGGGGAGAGGATTGTGTGTGTGTGTGTAGATTAAGTATTTCAACAACAATACTACAGTGGAATTCAATATTTAAAGGAAAGAAGGAAACAAACTAAAATAATACTCTAGACATCTGCCAACACATGAAAAGAATATGTTTTTTGCCCCATTTAAACTAAACGAATGAACTGCCCAGTGAAAATCAATAGCTAAATGAAGGGATGCTGCCAGTAGCTGCCACTACTATTTATCACTTTAAAAATGTTTTGAGCTTCACGACGGCCCATCTCTCTCTGCAGGAGGGTTTATTTTAATCGTCAAGGCTCTTGTACAATAAACAAGGGAAGCTGGCACAACTACTGACAGGCCTACATGCGATTCATTCACGAGCTAACTAATTTCTCCTGTAGATGTTTAAGTAAAGACATTAGGAGAGAAAAGCCTCGCTCTAGCCAGTGTGGTTAGGCCCTGAAATGTGCAAGGTCAGTAAAGCGGTGGTCGGCTGCCAAGACTGAGAGGAAGAGAGCGAGAGAAGAGCCAAATTGAGGGCATCTCCTGGAGCAATGGGAAAACCTCAGGAACGCAACGGCAACGCAGTGAAGCTGCAGTGTTGTCTTAGGAACTGGAAACCCCGGCACCGATTCACGAAGCCGTGTGAAACAAAGCAGCCCATCCAGACACTTGTGGGCACTGCTTACAGGGCACAATGAAGTCTCACAGGTGTGACTGGAGCTCCTGTGAGCTGGCCTCTCTCCCCAGGGAAGAGACACAAAAGAGGAGTTCAGATCAGATGCGCTCTGTAAGAGGCTAGAGAAGTCATAGGGGGGTGAGAGAGTGACACTAACGATGCAGGTGACTGACCTCACCTCCACCACCACCCGCCCCCTGACACACACACACACACTTCTTTACAATCCCCCGGGTTTCTGGACTGTTTAATTGTGGCACCAGCCTGGTCTGGCACCGCACTGGCAGGTGCCTAGTGCTGCCGGCAAGATGCTACACCATCTGGCGTGGGGGTCTTCCTCTCAGCGGGACAGTCGAGGTTTACAGGCAGCGTGAGGCCGTAGACGCGGTCATCTAATTAGAGTAGAGGAGAGAGTGCTGAGAGCAGTAGGCCGACACCACCACTGCAAAACTATAAAACATCTCTCTGCTAACTGCACTCTGATGTTTGTGGCTCCCCGTTTGATTATTAGGTGGTTCTCTGAGCTTGAGTTTCAGGCTCCTGAGGGTGTTTAGTGTGTGTGTTGAATGTTTTTCCAGCACAAGCCCTTGCAAAGCTGGTCACCCAAGATGTGCTCCGAGGCTGATGCCAGTCTCAAGCTCGCGACGCACGGCACAAATTGGCGATGGCCTTTGAAAAGGAACAAAGATGGCAAGCAGGGAAGAATTCATGAAACAGACTGGCGTTACTCAGCGCTCAGCTCCTTGCCCACTCTGTAGACCGTGCCCGAGACTGTCGCACAGAAGGGAGAGAGGCGAGTAAGACCCACCAGCAAGAAGGGACCCGTCTCCCAGTTAACAAGAAGAGCTCAGTGAGACCGCAGTTGTTTTCCGAGAACTAAAAACATGCGCCATCTGCTCTGGCGATTTTAACAGTTTCCTTCTTGAAAAACGTGTCTCTTTATGACTTGCCAGATTCACAGTGAAAGTGAACTCATTAAAATGTGTCGCTGTAAACCCAGATCGGCAGCTCTGCTCGGCCGCCGCCAGCGTCTCCTCGCTTCCTCCAAACCCAATGCTTCACTGGCCTTTTGTGTGTTACAGTTGCCGATAAATTGACAATGCAATTGTATTACTAATTGTATAATTCTGTTTATGACATCTGCAGTTTAAATACACAGATGTGAGTCAGATCCAGCCAAGGCATCACCCCCAAAAAATATAAATAAATCATGATCATAAATAATTCAAGTATTGTTGAACGTATAGGCGCAAAACTGCAGGCAAGTCTTGTTGTATATTTTCATTAGTGCGGGCAAGTATGCAGCCCGTTGGGTGTGGCGGTGAAAAATACTTTTCAAACAGGCAGGAATGTGAGAGTCGGAGCAGTCATTTTCCCACACTAAAAAAAAAAAAGAGAGAGAGAGAATGCAAAACTTAAAAGAGTCCTACCTCATACATAAGCAGCCTTTATAACAACAAGCATGTTAACAATGGATAGAAGTTTTGCTGAGCTGGATGCATATAGAAAGATAATTAGAATAGTGGGCAGCTGGCCTTGTTTAGAATTAATGGCCATACTTGACCTGTATGTGCTTTTGCTGTTAATTAAGAACTGCACCGCCTGTCCGGGGGCAGAGAGACAACCATGTAGAAACCTCCTAGCAGTGGGTGGTACGATCAGTTCACACCCATTGCTGGCTGGCACATGCTAGCACAGACTGCGAACCATCTTGTTTACAGGGATCTTGCCCGTATGCAGTTTACACAGGTGTGATCCTTAAATTGGAACCGGTGTGCGAGAAAGACAAATCACACAGAGTGAGTGTGCTCCAGCTATACAAAGGGCCGTTAAGTGTGAGGATGAGGGGACTCTCCACTTGAGTGTAGGGCTGGACAAATATGCAGACAGATTCACGTCCTCCCTGGGGCGTAATTGCAGTGCAAAGAGTCACTCTGATTGACAGCTCCGTAAGCAGCCCCTTCACCTGAGGATTACGCACTCGAGTGCTGAGTGGCAGGAGGCCGGGCCATAATGGCTTTCATTCCCCACATCCACTGCAGCTCAAATCTTCATTATAAGGCGAAATCAACCATGACTTCAAACAGCACACTGCAGGAATTTCCAGCGAGCAGCAATCTACCGCCAGGGTCCTCAGAACATGAAATAAAAATCACACGTACCGACGAATAAAAGAGACGCACACACCCACGTTCTCTGTGCCTTTCCAATAAATTAATCTACTGCTATACACACTCTTTACTTTGAAGCACTGAGGTATCTACTGAGAATCTAGGTTTTTAATAAAAAAATATTCATTTGTGCACATCTCATATTCTAGTTAAGTGTTCTTGCACTTTTTTCATTATTATTCGATATAAGTACAGGACTTTCTCTCTGGATTCAAACGTGGAAAAAAGCGAACAGGAAAGAAATACCCTGTCATTAACTTATATGGGATATTGCAGTCAACTGACTTTTAAAGAAGTCAGACGTTACTAAAACTATTCCCATTGTTAACCCTGTAGGTTTCCTGGAAGAGCTTTGGATCGCCACAGCTCGCGTCATTTCTTTTGGTGATTAATGATATCGCTGTTGAGATCTTGGTTTTGCTTTCAGAGTTGCAAAATAAAACCACAGAACTGTATTGTATTGTATTGGGGCTGAGTGTTGCCATGTTAACTTCACACAGAGGACAGCATGGCCTCTTTCTGGAGAAGAGGTCAGAGGTTACACAGGTTGTTTTTAGGTCAGATGACCATGATACACAACTTCATCCTCCCTGCTATATATAAATACAATTGTGAGACAAGGCTGGGTTTTGCTAGCAATTCTTGCAAGCAGACACATCGCCTAGTGTAACACACTGACTGAGACTGCTCACAATAACACGGGGAGATTTCACTAAATACCGTAGCCATTATTTAAAAGCCCTCATCTTCGTTTTCAGTTGTATCACTGGAGGGCAAGTGCAGAAAAGTGTGAGAACCTTTTTCTTCTTCCCCAGTTAAAAATAATAACAATAGCCATGAAATTGCAAGTAAGGGTATCTTCTGTACATTAGACGGAGTGTAGACGGAGAACAAAAATGCAGGCAATTAATTGCTGTCCATTGTTGGAGGCAAGCATTGTTAACTACAATTGCCCAGAGTAAGAACCCTCTCGGGCATGGCAGGAACATGAAATACTTTACAAGAAAAGGATTACCAAACATCACTGTGGACTCCGCGCTAATACTGCGGATTCATTCATGACACAACAGAAGGGAATGGGGAAGTGGAGCTGAAGAACAAAGCTGTGGTTTCAGGTGCATTGTTTGAGTACAGCAAACAGATCTGCGATGCAAAGCGAGCTAGAAGAAATGTAATGAAACAGTGTCACACGGCAGGGTTAGGACTGATAGTCCCAGTGCCATGGCTGTGCTTCCCCCCCCACACATTTATTTGATTACAAAAAAATTATTATAAAAATATATATATATATAACAGACTTTGAGCAAGTCTCTAAAAAAGGGGAGAATGCAGTGTAATTAAAGCTGTATTTTTGGACTACAAAGCAGACGCTGTCTCGCTCTCTCTGGCTTTCCCAGTCCTATAATGGTGTTGTGTAATTACAGTGTGCAGCAGCAGGAACATTTGGGACAGGATGCGCCCGATCAGTTCCAGAGCCGTGTCATTTTCTGTGGCCGCGCAGAAATCTCTGTGGCGCAGGATTTACACAGCGAGCAATAAAATCCAACAGTGGTTCTGTTATTTGACGGGGGCCGTGCCAGCCCAGGGAGCCATAACCGTAATCCGTCTGTGCAATCCTGTGGAGAGAGAAACCATTTTTAGAAGACTGCTATGTAAACGAGATAAAGACGAATCGATGATACGGTTGCTGAATTAAACGGCTATTCCAAATATTTGTCAGACGACGCAAAGCGAGCACGGGCCAAGAGCTCAGATCTATTCTGATAATTGAAACGGAAGCATGTGTACCATGATGAATTTTCAGAATTTAATTTCAGCGGATGGAATTTGATTTTCGGTTACACCAGGGCTATGAAGTCAATGAATTCTGCGAGAAAGACAGTATTGTGTGGTTGTGGCAGCTCGGCGTATGAACAAACGCAGAACATTCAGCTACAATATGAAACAAAATAAAAACACACGTGACATTTGAATGTATTTTAAAATCCGGATGCCGCCAGAGTATGACCAGAGTTTACACTGTCTTTCAGGTGTGCTTCTGGACATTCAGCAACATTTCCAAGTCAAGGACAGTGAAGCAGGCTTGTTGCAAACAGGTGAGTCTCTTTATGTTGTTTTCCCTCTCTAATTAAAGCTGACCTCACAGATTCAGACGCATTACGTCTTGATACGCTTATAACATCCCAAAGAGGTTGTGGTACACTTCTAAAATAGGGTATGTATTTATATATATCTGTATATGTATACACACACACACACGCACACACAGCTATACACACGGAGAGACAGAGAGAGGGAGTGAGACACTAAGACAACACTCCTTTGAGGCCTGTTGTTAGGAGCTTTCATAGAAACAAGACGCCTTCACAAGCAGCAAAGAAATAACAGGAGCCATGGTTTCCTGTCAAGTAAGACCCATTGAACTCACCTTTTTCCCCTGCTTTATTAAAACCTCATATCCCACATGAAACTCTGCCTTGTCCAGCTCTAGATGCCCCTTCCCCCCCCACGCCCCAATGAAACACTGGGGTGCATTGAAGCAGCGGCGCAGGCAGGGATGTGGGCTGTGTGTGGTCCACTTCTACAGCGCACAAGAAAGGAGAACCTGGGCAAATGGCTTATGATGATAAATGTGTTTCAGTAATGAGTCGGATTGATCCGAGAATCTCTCTGGTGATTCATTCGCACTGTAAGATAAATAGCCTGTATTTCCGTGCTGCTTTCTTTTCTATAAAGGCGATTGATTGAAGCAAATTATATTTATATATCGTCCTTTATTAGGGAATAACAAGGCTCTATTGATTCGGCGTACTGTGGAATTGAACAGAAAGTGTGTTTAATTCAAATACATTCAACGTGTTTCTGTTCATATCAAAATCCATTCGTTACCATAGTTATGCGAAAGCCTGTTTTATTCTCAGTGAAAAGTGTTAATAAGACTTGTATTGTGTGTGTGTGTAGGTCCTGATTCTTTCATTTTTCAAAATCAAACTCACATTCAATTTATAAGTGCAATTAATTATTTTTAGGTGGAAATAAGCCCTGATTTAAAAACATCACAATGTGCCGAAAGAGTAATTCCACTTTGTATCTAATAATACACGAGCACTAGAAAATGCTGAATAAGAACAGGGGGAGGGAACCTGTGACGAACGCTTTCCTTTATGTCTCTAATTAAGCACTACCTGCGATTACAAGAAAGTCAAGACTAATTAAAGTGAAGCAGCACACGAGCTGTGTGCTTCCAAAGAACTTGTTAATCAATTTGCAGGAGAAGTGAGAGACAGGTTTATGTATTAATTTAAACACCCCTCTACACTTTCATTCCATTAAATATTTACCGAAAATTATTCCTCTCCTGAATGCTTCCGGCCATTATTGGTTTCTTTGATTGCGCTTTCATAGCCGTTATGAATACCAAACATTATTTATCACATGTGTAGAGTAAAACATACTAATTAACATCTGCTTAACTGTTGGAGCCAGATGATTTTTAAAGAGCATATTTAGGACTGGCAAATAAGATGGACCAACCACACACAAATGCTCCTAAAAGCAAGTGAACAACCAGGGGCTGAAGAATTTGGGATTGTAACAAACATTGCTGTAGTATCTTTAACAGGGGGTTTAATGGATTATCTCAGTTGGTAAGATTACAATGCAGGTGTAATCAACATCAAACACCATGTAATCCAAATCAGTTCACTGAATAAGCCAAAATATATTGTGGTATATTTAAACAAATAAAAAAGCTTTTCACAAAACAAACATTCTATGCATCTTACAGTGGCATTTTCTTGTGTGAAAATTCAACATGGCAAAATTGTTTTCATAAAAACGATAACCGCGTATTTGGCCTCGGGCATCTGCAGATGAAAACAGGAAGTGATTGGAGCAAGTTTGACATTTCGCTCAGGCAGGGTGGTGACTTGTAAACACCTGGAATAATAATAACAATTATTATTGTTTGGAGTGTTTTTTTCCGTTGTGTTAAGAAAAGTTAGGCATCTTTGTTTAGATCGTCGATTTGATCTTTATTTAGGATTACAATTAGGATGTAAGATTTCAGTGTTTGTGTTCTTTTTCAGTAAAACTAAAGTGGGTAAATGTTTTTGAGAGCTGTGATATTTCAAACTTGAAGGAATGCAGTTTAACCCAAATAGAGCATCAAGGAACACTTACACAGGGAAGAAGTCATTTAGTTTCTATAATATATTGAATATAGCTTGATTCTTTCTAGTCTATTTATTCTTTTTCTTGGTCAAAGGTTGAAAATAGATTAAAAGCAACAGGATGCTCCGTGTTTGTTCTTATCTGATGAAAGCATCTGCTGGTGCCCCTCTTTGCACCCTGCTTTTAAAAGTTTTAGCTTTCACTCCAAGGTTACAGGATTGAAAAGAGCCTTTTGCTCCTTCTGGATTCCTTTGTCTGTGCGTTGACTCAAATCCCTGCTTAAGGCGTATGTGAGGAAAAAAAAAAAAAAGTTTGCGCTCATTATGTAGTTATACACTCACCTAAAGGATTATTAGGAACACCTGTTCAATTTCTCATTAATGCAATTATCTAACCAACCAATCACATGGCAGTTGCTTCAATGCATTTAGGGGTGTGGTCCTGGTCAAGACAATCTCCTGAACTCCAAACTGAATGTCTGAATGGGAAAGAAAGGTGATTTAAGCAATTTTGAGCGTGGCATGGTTGTTGGTGCCAGACGGGCCGGTCTGAGTATTTCACAATCTGCTCAGTTACTGGGATTTTCACGCACAACCATTTCTAGGGTTTACAAAGAATGGTGTGAAAAGGGAAAAACATCCAGTATGCGGCAGTCCTGTGGGCGAAAATGCCTTGTTGATGCTAGAGGTCAGAGGAGAATGGGCCGACTGATTCAAGCTGATAGAAGAGCAACTTTGACTGAAATAACCACTCGTTACAACCGAGGTATGCAGCAAAGCATTTGTGAAGCCACAACACGTACAACCTTGAGGCGGATGGGCTACAACAGCAGAAGACCCCACCGGGTACCACTCATCTCCACTACAAATAGGAAAAAGAGGCTACAATTTGCACAAGCTCACCAAAATTGGACAGTTGAAGACTGGAAAAATGTTGCCTGGTCTGATGAGTCTCGATTTCTGTTGAGACATTCAGATGGTAGAGTCAGAATTTGGCGTAAACAGAATGAGAACATGGATCCATCATGCCTTGTTACCACTGTGCAGGCTGGTGGTGGTGGTGCAATGGTGTGGGGGATGTTTTCTTGGCACACTTTAGGCCCCTTAGTGCCAATTGGGCATCGTTTAAATGCCACGGCCTACCTGAGCATTGTTTCTGACCATTTCCATCCCTTTATGACCACCATGCACCCATCCTCTGATGGCTACTTCCAGCAGGATAATGCACCATGTCACAAAGGTCGAATCATTTCAAATTGGTTTCTTGAACATGACAATGAGTTCACTGTACTAAACTGGCCCCCACAGTCACCAGATCTCAACCCAATAGAGCATCTTTGGGATGTGGTGGAACGGGAGCTTCGTGCCCTGGATGTGCATCCCACAAATCTCCATCAACTGCAAGATGCTATCCTATCAATATGGGCCAACATTTCTAAAGAATGCTTTCAGCACCTTGTTGAATCAATGCCACGTAGAATTAAGGCAGTTCTGAAGGCGAAAGGGGGTCAAACACAGTATTAGTATGGTGTTCCTAATAATCCTTTAGGTGAGTGTATGTGACAGGTATAAATTCTCACAGTGATTTTTTGAATGTTTTAAAAGCTTTACAAGTTTGTCTGAAATCTAGCGGTAAACGTGTTTGTTTATTTACGTACTTTTTCCCGAAAACTCCCTAAATTGTTGGACACTACATGACATATCTTTGGGGAGTCACATTCAGGTGTAGGTGAAGATAAAGTGTTGGTAATGGCTTCTTTTTTTGTTACCTTTTCATAATAGAGCAGCACAATTTGACAGTTTGTCTTTGAAAAACCATTGAGACAGGGCAATTCACCCCAAACTTTGCTCATTCCCGTCTCCGCCACTGTGAGAGTGACAGCCCAGTAGCACCAAACCACAGGGACTAAAGGCACGACACAGTGGGGGCAATGGGCGTGATTATCAGTTTTGTCACACATATGCTTCCACAAGGCCATATCTCGTTTCCTCAGCTGTCAGAGGCTGGCAAGAAGCTGGGATGGCAATGACGCCTACATAGGGAGAAAACAAACTTTCGGTGACGTGCTGTCTGACTGCTGGGAGACTTTCCGCAGCCCCGGCCCTGGCACCGTGCCTCTCTCGCCGCCCCGCGGAATTTGGTACCTGGCCGTGAGGCTCAGGGGGTTTGAGCCGAGAGAGGGGATTGAGAAGACGGCACGAGGCGTCAACAGCGGGACTGACTCACTCCCGCCGTGTCCTTGAACCCCTCTGCCAGGAACAATCACAGCTGTGTAACTACCTGTGGGCTGATATGTGGCTCCTATTTGCTTTCCGTCTCCCTTTATTGCCTGGTCTCAAACTGCTGACACTAGCTGGATAGGTGCCGATGTGCTGCAGGCGTCTTTCCGGTGGTTACCTTCAGAATGGAGCAGTTAGGCGAAGGGCCCCCGTCATACGTGCGTGCATTCTTCTTAAACATCGCCCCCCTCTGCACAAACAATTTCACACTGGTATGAAACGACTGTTATTTTTAGGATCGTTTCATTTTGACACCTGGTTTTATTCATCTCTCTAAGACAGTGTGTGTCGGCTTCACATAGACTAAATTCTAAACCTTTATTTATTCCCCGGCCCTGTCGGCTGCAACCCACCGCACTGGTATTATTTTTCTGCCCTTTACTCTTATTACGTGAACAAGCATTTAATATAAAGACAGTGGGACTCGAGATTTAGCCGTGACCTGCTAATCGCTTTCACAGCGCTCTACACTTTCAGGAGAGAGAGATTTCTACCACAGTAATCATGTTGTTTTTGTTGTAGTCTGGGTTTTTTGTCAAGTCAAAGCTCGGGCGTTTAACGTTCCTCAAAGGTTGCGGAATATACGCGTTGAAGGTTAGAAACAAACAAGTGCCATTGAAGGTAAAATATTTTGCAGATCAAAGCAGGGGTTGAAAAAAGCACGGCTCAACTCTGGCTCCCTCAGGTAACAACAAAGGCGAGAGAGAGGCGGAGAGGCAGAAGTTCAGATGTAGCTTCGTATTATCGCCAGCGTGGTATTCAGGGTCTGCTCCGGGCCCTAATCCCTGGTGACTCGAGTTGCGTTTGAACTGATAGCCTGTCAAAATCATTAGCATTCTTCTTGGGATTTGTGACACAAGACCTGCTATCAGAGGCAGGCGATCCACTTTATCCTCCCTTAAGCTCTGGCATCAGGGCAAATGAGCCCAGTGCTGAGCCAGTATTGCCCCCCACCCATTTCACTGTGGTACTTATACGCGAATCCCAATGAGCAGGTGGCGAAGAAGCACAGAGCAAGGAAAACACATTTGGGATCCGACAGACAGACTTGCTGTGAGAGACTGTAGATTGAGTATCCTAGCCAGCTATGTCTGACACCTTGGGCTAATTAGTTAATGTGACATTCGGAGCAATGAGGCAATACGGAAATTTGATATTTTCTACAGTGGGCCTATCTATCGTTAATCCATTATCAGTCTAGGTATCCTCCCTAGTTTGGATTTGGAAGCGGAGCTGAAAATTGTTCCTGGCTTTAAGACTGGGAGAAAAATTATAGTGCATAAATCACAAAACAGGTGCCACTGCAAGGCAATCCTGAGGAGCGAGCGAGAATAATTCCCTGAAGAGTAACTTCCAGCCGTTGTACAAGTATTTGTGTTCATATGCACCTGTACTGCCTCAGAAAGCATCCGAATGCGCGGCTCACCCGTCAGTTTGTAGCCACACATAAGTTACAGGCACAGAATGTTAATTTATTTCAACAAGAAACAAGATTTATTACGAAAGACTGATTTGATTTTTTGTGGATTCTACAATTGGAGGCTCTGGAGAAAGCCCACAACAGACACCCACGGCGGCAGGAGGCGTTTGCCAGCTGAGCCAAGACTGGAGTGGGCGGCTGATCGTCGAGAGAGGAGAGCTTATTGCACCTGGATAATGTTACACTCCTCGGGCTTCAGAGAGTCTGTGGGATTCTTTCCTTTGTTCCTCTGCCCTGGGGAGCAAACCAGAACCATTTGTTAAAGCAAGTGCAGAATTTAAAGAGTCATTCCCGGGCTGCACTGTGTGACTGGTGACTGACAGGCAGAGTGAGATTAGATCCCCATGGGCTGTCCATCTCTCGTCAACGCCATGCCGTGTGCCCAACCCAGAGTATTCTGCCAATCCCATGCCTACACAATCATACCAAGCAATTAGCAGCACCCAAACAAACAGTACCTAAATATCTCCAGTTATACAAACAAATGACAGTGACCCATGATCAAACTAAATACCTTCACCTCTGTTTTAGAGCCCAATTAGTATGTTTTTCATTTCCCAATGAAATTGCATTTTTTGGCATGTCCTATGTCATTTGCGGTTGTGTTTCACGCCCAGGCATGTCAGAAGTATTTGTCTTCTTTCTCCAGAGCATCTATTCTTCCTCAGAGTTTTCATGCACACCTGCCGATTCGAGATTTCTATTCAACAGTCGTTGGCAGTCATCTTCCTCCGTCTATCTTCACACAGTGGCGGGAATGGTCTGACGTTTCCGTACGGTTTCATTTCACGAAACGTGTATTTTTCATTTTCCTCCTGGCAGCCGGTTTTTGTTCGGCTGACATCTTGACAGGGGCTTCTCTTTCAGACTTCTATCAGGGTGTATTCAGAACATCTCCGTGTCTGATAAAGTGACACACACAGCATGCCGCCGGCAGATACAGATGCTTACGTCTGTGCCTTTCACAACACAACACACGACACGTTGAGGAAATAGAGTGGATTGTGCTTTTAGGTCAAATGTAAGGCTTTGGAGAGAATATTTAGTCCCATTCATATTCGGACATATATTTATATGGATTTTGTTCTGCGTGTGCGTCATTAGAACGCATGTTTCCCTTTCATTAACTTCAGTGAAAAGGCAATGAACGGATGTCTGTCTTAAGATGCATTTAGATCTGTGAGGCAGGGAATGATCTCAGAAAGGAAGCACAAGACAAAAACCTGGAACAAATGCTATTTCAGAGAGAGGGAGAATGCTGCTGGTCTTTTTCCTGAGCTCTCGGTCCCATTCAGTGTCATTGTTCCCAGTGAACAAGCTGCGTTCCTGTCCTCTCCCCCCCACCCTCATTTGCTTCACCCGTATTTCAGAAGACAAGAAATGCTGCGTTAGGGGTGAAGGAAGAGCAAAGAGGAAGATGAAGAGACGAAAGTAAAAACAAAGAGGAGAAAAGAAGAGTTAACGACAAAGAGTAGTCCTGTAAAAGCAAGCCACAATTGCCTGTTTGACAAGTTTAATAAGGAAACAACCTGCTTGTGTACTTTTGATTTCTCTGAGCTGACAAAAAAACAACAACAACAAAAAAGGACAAGTTTCTAAAAATGTCCCACAAGTATTTTCACTTTCCATAAAACGAGAAGCTCTGTGGCACTTATTGAGCACCTTGCTGGAGGAATCACAACGTTTTACACATACAGAGTTAAGATATTTCTGATATAGATATTAACGTAAAGACTTAAAAGCAAGGCAGACTGCAGACTTTTAATACGGCCCTTGAGCAACCATCAGTTTATCAAAGTAGGGAAATCCCGAATCAGCTGTCCTAAACGATCAGAAATAATGTTGTCAAATAAGGTATAAACAGCACAGATAAGAAGGCTTTCGAGGCTGAAACCCTATGACATGTTTGTTTATTTTACTGGGATTGGAGACTAATGCCGGTATTCACAAATTAGGGGGCTGTGCCGTTAAGCAAAGGTGATATTCGGGCACCTGGGTATGTTTTCTGTGCTGTGGAGAGGAGGCTAAACAAGTCGACTCCACAGGCCTCCACTCCGGCTTTGATGGTAGGCCAGGTCTCTTAGGACAGTGACTGGCACACATCCGTTCCCTTAACATCCTCACCCCCAGCCAAATCATGACACGAAGAGCCCGACTATCTAATCTGTTCATCTGAGCCAATTAAAACAAAAATTCCTCTCAGGCAGGAACATGGGAGTGCCTGGAGACAAAAAAAAAAAGAATCTATGTCCAGACGGAGGCTGCCCAGGGTTTTCCATCCCTGTTTGATGTGTAAATCCTAGTAATGCATCATTAGCAGACAGACCTCGGAGTAGAGGTTTTAGTAATGCAGAAAAGCCTTTGCATCACAGATAGGACTTCCCTTGATGCGAATTATTTGCATAATCTTCTATGCAGGCAAAAGCCGACTTCTCCGACATCGCCGTTTTAGGGATGTTCTATTTTTTAACAAAACGTTTTCTCTAGAGGGAGGTTATTATTGTTTTAAATCCATTCGATAAAGGTATTGCTGGAATGTTAACCGATTAAGAAGTACGCAGGTTCGCAAAATACGGACGGACGGGGAACAATTCTCTGCTGAACACGGTGATGTAATCGGCCTCATCCCAGGACACGGGGGCAGCTGTGCGGAGGACCAAAATAATACAACCTAGCTCTTCGTTTTATCTTTACATCTATCTCTCTATATCTATCTCTAGATTTCATTTGCATGCAGTTGGGCATATCTGCCGTGCAACATAGTAACATACACAAGTACAATGGCTTGGCATGTACGATTAAAGTGTCTTAGAGATACGAAGCATCTACACGCACGGGACTCAGGCACAATTTCGGCATCTCCCAGTGGCAATTCCGGCTGAGCAGATATCCGTGTCTGTAATGTAACACCTCCACGGTATCTCTCTTGTTTGGTTTGGGGACCAGCAGAAGTGGGTGTGTGCTCAGCGACTCAAGCGTTTTATCATCCACGCTACAGCCCACACAATAAGCTGTGATTCACTGAGCTCCACTGCCTGCATCTTAATAAGCAGTTCAGCTTCAAACAGCTCAATATGGCTCAGATGGCCGGCCCCTAAGATGGGTTTGCTGCAATATACAGCTTGTTGAAAGCTCAGAGAAGGGAGCTCAAGGACAGCGAGAGAGAGAGAGAGAGAGAGAGAGAGAGAGAGAGAGAGAGAGTGAGTAATGAATTATTGCCAGTGCTGAGAGGAGGTGTAGGCAGTGACTACAGTATAGTATTTGTAGTCCTGATTCTTATATAATTATCCAAGGCGTTGTTAAGGTGTTGGATGGAAAAAAAAAATACTTCAAATAAACTAAAGGAAATGGAGTTTATATTCTTGACATCTACCCACCAACTAAAGAATGTTTTAATTAAAAGTAAAAATGGAAACACTTCATACTAGACACCACTATTTTACACCAAGAATATACCTATTCTATGATCAACCAGAATATGTCGCTACAATATACCTTGCTGCAGGTTTGGTGTATTAAAATAGCATATTCCCTTTTCTCCATAATGTAAAAAGCACTGCCCTAAGAGTCCTCTCAGTCCCGGAGTCATGCCAGCTTCTGCTCATCAGAGAGACATGTTTATGAGCACTGTGGCTTTCAGAGGTTGCATAATGAAACCTGTCACCCGAAGATGCCTTCAGGCCTGTAAGTCCACCCTCCCTCCTTCCCTCTCAGACACCTATAAGAGGATAACATGCACGAGTGGCTTTTGTCCGAAGAGTGCCTCTAAACAGTGACCCCTGGTAAACAGGCATCATTTACCATCGCTAATCCACTTATCCTACCCCTCCTCTTTGCCTTCATAGGGAATAAAAAGTGACGGCAAAAAAAAACCTTTTCACTTCCCTCCGCGCTAATTTTAGAAGCTATTCCCCTGGCCCCCTCCACTCCAGAAGTGCCAAGCGCGGCAATTCAGCGGCGCTCTCACAAAATCCGCCTTCCTCGCAAAAGGCAGGGAAGAAAAACTGCCTTGTTCTGCACTTCACTCTTCGAACGCTTAATTGTTTTGGCCCCCAGCCATGTGGGAAGCTTCCCTCGCTGCCGCTCCGCACACTCGCTGAGCGCTCTCTGCCCAGCACCCTGATCCTCGAGAGAGCATTTCAATCAGGATCATGGGGATGCGGACGCTGTGGAGAGCTCTGAACCCCACTTGCACATTGAAATGCATCCTTCCACTCAACCATAAAATAGCAACCTTTGATTCCTGTTTATAATTTGTTTGCCAAAAAAGATACTGGCTCTCTCATTGACCTTAAATAAAGAGGTGAAAAAGAATCCCCTTTGTAGTACTGTTTAAAATGTTATAAAAGTATATTTTTCACTAACTGATTTTGCATCAAGTCATCTGTATTTTTGACATATCTGATCGAGTCTTTATTCGCTTAAAGGCAAACTGGAGTTTTAGATAGATCTGACACTGTATCATGGGATGTGAGATCACTTTAATGTGATCACGTTAAACTAAAGAGTTCCCCAAAGCGCTACGGGAATGATTGACGAGGTTTGTGATGTAGCTGCCAATGGGAACGGCGTTACAGAAAACATTTAATTTTCTAAGGTCAAAAGGACGTAAAGTCTGGAAATAACAAGCCTTGCCGACCAGATACAGTGCTTTAGATGAAATGCCCTTGTGATTTGAATAAGCGTGCCTGATATTCTCACTTCAGCAACAGTCCTGAATATATATGAATTTGAAAATATGCAGGATAGAGCAACAGGTGGCGAACTGTCATGGGTGTGAAGGCAATGCGAAAAAAAAACTTCAAAAATTAAGTGGATTTTCACATCATATGTAAACACAACCATATACGTACTTTTTTTGTTTTTTATTTTTAATACATTTGCAAAGATTTCAAACAAACCTCTTTCACATTGTCATTATGGGGTATTGTTTGTAGAATTTTGAGGAAAATAATGAATTTAATCCATTTTGAAATAAGGCTGTAACAACAAAATGTGGAAAAAGTGAAGTGCTGTGAATATTTTCTGGATGCACTGTATCAACAGTTAAAAGTGTCTGTATTGCTCACTCAATGCTGTGATATTTATGAGCCGATACAAAATCTAATTTACCTAAATCAAGTTAAATTCTTTTCAGATTACGTTGGTTTCCAGATGAATAGCGTAGTAAATTCCTTTTAAATAAATATATATGTTTACAGACACATCAGCTCACATGATGCCATTGTTTCAGCACAGTTACACCAAATAATAACACTGTTCCACAATGGCAGCATTACAAACTTCAATTCTCCTTGAACGGCTCTTGAAACAATGGGCCTCCGGACGACTAATCCAGCAGGGTCTCTGTCCTAACAAAAGCCTCCGTCGTTCAGCAGCTTTTAATTCTGCTATTCACTGACAAAAAAGCAAAGCAAGAAAAGGTCTGACATTACACTTTCTATTGTTTTGGGTAAGAGGCATATTTTCCGATGAAAAACAGCCAAGAAAAAAGTGCCCCCCCGCTCTCTCTCTCCCTCCCAGTGGAAGTCACTAATGGCTGGACAGAAATTAGGGATATTGAGGTCATTGTTTTTGTGAAAACCTTTAGACTATTGTTTCCTTACTGCCCCCCGACTCCCCCCAGAACATACATCATCCGCATATTTCTGTCCCATTTTCAAAGGAGTGGAATTTCCTTTACCTTCTGAAAAATAACCCTTTTACCAGGATATCCTTCTGTAGCAATTTTTTTTTTATGTTAACCCCCCCAAAGAAAACAAAAAGCAGCCACATTCTGGGACGTTAAACAGTTAACCCATTGTTAAACCCTCTTCAGTTGTACTTATCCTCATAAACCTGTGATTTAGTTTATATAGTACATGCAGCCAAACAGAAAGCATCCAAACACTTTTCAGTAAATTGGGGTTCAACATCCTGTGAAGACTCACAAAAAACGGATCCTGAAACTTCCCGTCTTGCCACTCAACTCAAGAGAGAGGACATTGCTCTTTGTAGATGTCCGTTTACCTCAAACCACAGAGGGAACACTTCAAAGCAATTTAGATGTATTACTCATACTGAACCCAGGCATTAATAAGTGAGCTTGTCGAAACAGTCAGTTTGAATTTTAAAGTGACGTCCTACGTTTCGCATATTAAGTCTCCATTTTACGTTCCTGAAGTTGGACTAATGATTTGTATCTCAGGAAGAAGTTTCTGTGTGCGAAACAAGGTTGCTCTCATCACGGTCCTGATTGCATGCCACACAAAATAAGCTGCTCTTTGAGTAAATTGACTTTTGCACCGTGCAGACGTGCGACATTTTTGACTTGTGGTTTCATTGTTCTAGGACATTCTCATTATTGCTTCGAGAGTGGCAGATGAGTCACAAAGAAAGCTTTCAATCCTTGAGGCTTTCAGCTTTGCCCTGGGCATTGTACAAGGCACTCCTCTGAAAAAGATGTATTGGCAGCAGTTGCTCCATAATGATAGCAACCTAATTTGTCTCCTGCGTCTCTTTCGTTCCCATGCTGAGAGATTGCAGATCGACCGAAACTATACGGCAGTTGACCAGATTAAAATCTATTAGCTTTTTAAATATATGTATATTACCTCCAAATAAGGGCTGGGCTGCACTGATCATTTCACAACTAAACCACAAACACCTGTGTCATATTTACTCCGTTTTACAGTCATTAATTAAAATGCTAATTAAAAAGAATTAGAATAATCACAAGATCTACAGTAGAGCACACAACAGGCTGTAGAGAACAGCAATAGAAGAAAAGATATCCTGAAAACCCTGCTTGTGCCTTCACGGTGTTGCCTCCATTAGCATTTCATTCATGCAGGAGAGATGAATACAGTTCATACGCATGTTTCAATTTGCGTGGCCTTAATGACGATTGCATACCGACTGAATCACTGACTGTGACGACGCCATTTGCGGAGCTTGATTTTTATTCCCTCTTTCAGAATGCAAAGTGTAAAGCAATTATTGTTCTTAAGAAAAGACTCACAAGTTTTTTCAATGTGTGCAGAAGACGAGCGTCAAATAATTGCCCACATCAGTCAAAAAGGTGCTTGTGTCTGAATGCCACGTTTCAACACCTCTTGTAGACTTAAAGGTGTGCTTCTTTTGTAATTTAGTTTCCCCTCATAAGTGTGTGACACCCAGAGGAATGCTACAGTTCTTCCTAACCCCAGTATTAGTAGGGAGGCAGAAACGGGTCCTACGTCTTAGAAATCAGCCACTTGAGCGATGGGCCCACACAAAGCAAACACAAGGAAAAATAATCAAAGGATAACAACAAAAACATGTCATTCTCCAGCATGGGGGAACAGCAGGTCCTCCTCTCTCATTTTGCTACTTGAACCCGATACAATTACAAACAGAGAAAGTTTAAGCACGGTCATGCTTAAAACGCTAAAGTACAACCGCAGCAAGATAAGAAAAGACACACAGCCTTCACAGTGACAGTGGGTCTGAGGCTGCCGGTAAGGAGTGGAGCTCGCCTGGTTGCTAAGTGGTGGGAGCAGGCGACTGTGACAGGCTGACATGTTCAGACCTGCCGACGGGACACATTGTCTTCGGCAGCTGCAGTCCACTGGAATTCAGTGGCATTTGCATACGGTTTAAAACAGCAGTTTGTGAAGCAGACGCTCAAAGAAAACAGAGTGCTCCCCTGTATTTTGAGACTGATCAATCAATAATAATAATTATTATAATAATAGTAACACCCTACCCATGGAACTCTCTCCAAATGCTCTTGAGAGACATGTCCCCTGCCCAAGCACATATGTAGCTGATGGTTTTGTTAACATGACAACATCAGGGTGTTCAGTCACATTCCTTGGATTCAAACCATTATCTTTCAACACTCAAAGCACTGTGTCCCTCATAATGAAGGTAATCCAATAACACTGGAATGGGCAGGTAGATGGATGTGTGAATCATTGCACACAGTACAGTAAAGTACAGTACAACATAACGAAACCCATTGTACTTGTTTTGCTTGCAAACCATGCCACACACATTCTTCCCCTCCCAGTTTCTGAAGGAAAACTATTTAATGTAATGTAATGTAATGACATCCCAAAGCAGCTGAAGGCCCTGGGTATTTACCTTCAATACCTGCAGCTCTCTGACCTTTGGACTTCAATTCATTTGTGGGCGTTTTCTGGCAGCAGCAATTATAGCACCATATTTCAATCAAGACTCAGCTGCTTAAGAAGTGTGTTTATGCAACAAGGGGATCTGTAGTTGTTGCTTCATAACAGGAATGATGTACGATTTAAAAGTTATTCGTTGTATTTACATGTCTGCGCGTCAAACATTGAACACCCGCAATAGCATGCAAGGCAAGAATGCAATCCCAAAACAGGACGGCGACACTGACGGAAGCAGGAACACGTTTAAATGGGTCTGTTATTGTTAGGGTGTTTTGTCTCCATGGGGATGGACACCTGTGTTGACACCGAGTCCCACCCCGGCACGGTCTCCGTCCAAGAAGGTGAGGTCAAGAGATTATATTCTAGCTAATCTTAACAAGGCTAACACACTTCACAATCACTCAATTACAATGTTACAGCTCTGCCCACACAATCAATCTGCTTAACCCAACAACAAAACAAATCGCTTGTGTGTTTTGGAATGCAGCCTGGCTACATGCACCGCTTTTGAACAAAATAAACAAATAAATAAAGACACAGTAAATATTTCATGGCCGCGCTCAGACCTTATATGCCCCAGAGAAAAAAAGAGATGTATTAAAATATCCTCCGCCTCTATCACTTTGGGGGAGTTTTTCTAAGCTCATCTAATATCGTTCTGTGATCATAATTGGTCGGAGCATAATCGCACTCGGCGCAGTTCAATGCAATCGCCATGGTTACTGCTGCTGCAGGTCAATAGTTATTTATTCTGTTCTCTTCCGAGCCGGGCTCTGTGAGGTCATCGAGTGTTAAAAGAGATTTGTTCTGGTTAGAAGGACATGCTTGCCGATACATCAGATGAAAAAAAGGCCTCAGCCAGTAGGACATATTCTAGAGGTCAGCCGTGTGACATACTGCGCGCCCATCGCTTCCCACTCCCAGCTGAGCAGCCTCTTCATTTGTCCTTAATAACCAGGTGGCCCCCGTCAGCTTCGCTACAAATTGAGTCTTTTTCTCGTGTGAGGACGACTCTGCGCGGCTGCCCTGCTCTCTCTCTCTCTCTCTCGACAACAGAATTCAAAACAGAAAATATAAAAAAATAAACCATTCCATAAATAGAGCACAGTAATCACTAATTTGGTTGAAAATAGGACTGAAGTGTTGAAGTTCGGAGCCCTTCGATAGAAAAGGCAGCAGCAGCCTGTGGGAATCGCTGCAAAAGCCGTTTAGCTGCTGGTCAGTAGGGCAACCTATTAGTGACCAATTAGTGACCAATTAAATCACCTGTGAATGTATAATGCCTGTGTCGTATTTCACATGGTCCTCGATGATCATGCGGCAGGTGCTTCTAATCAGCCCAACATGGAGTACGACTCTAATCATCTCTCTCTCCAGTAAAATACTTCACACTTCACGGTTTAAATCGCTCGATTGAATCCCCAGCATGAATAAAAAAAAAAAAATCTAATCTCGGCAGAGAGCCACAACTCTACAGCACAAGAGTTAAAGATCGACCAAGATAGGGAGAGGACTCTGGGGAAGGGGGGGGGTGCGTCCCAGACAGACGAGGTAACCCTGGTGTCAGGCTGCAACCCTCACCGACTACTATCAGAAGAAAACTGAGTAATCCATCCGTCTCCCGGTATCGCCTGTCACGGCGCGGCGGCTCCCACACGATTTGGAAGTGCATGAGAATGTTGCTGTTGGCAATAGGAAGGGGAAAGTCTCAGAGGTGAAAAAGGCTGTCCCGCACTTCTGTGGTTTTGTATATGTTTAACTGTCATTGTGTTAGTCATGTAGAAATACAAAGATTTATAATGGATGCAGGCACTTAAATACACAAATGTTCTTTTTATCCCCTACTTGAACAAATCTTGCGGTGTTTCGCCAGCTGTTCTTCTGCTGAAGCGCACGGCTGCTTCAGTCAACTCCAACTAATACACCAGCAATGATGAAGACAAATAAGCTAACTATATCAAGTCTCACTGTGCCAGCTTTTCATTATACACTCTGCGGTTTGGTGTTGCAGACAGATTTTGACTAAGCTACCGGACTCAATATTGAAGGACATATAAACCCCGTGTCATGGCAAGATTGTCCCCCTGGTGTTAGGTGACTCAGTGTCTTGTGTGGTATGCTTGCTTAAGTGGTCACAATCGGTGGTATCTCATAGCAAAATGTACAGAAAATCTATTTGGAATCCAAACGGTCACGTTTTAAAATTTCCTCTCCTTTTTCGGCTGTTGCTTCATCTGCCGCAAGTTTGTCCTCCTTGAAGAAGCATGCAGACCAAGCGGGAAACGGAGCGCACTGCACAAACAAGGGAGGTGCGGTGAGGCAGGCTTGGCATGTGCCGGAGCAGGCAGGGAGTAACTCCGAAGGAAAGAACAATGCACCGCAAAACTGCAGAGAGAGGTGCTAAAACTGTGACCTTCCTGTAGTTTATTACCAGCCCTGGAGTTACGGTGGGTTTATCTCTGCACTGTTCAGAAACAGCCTGTCTGCCTTCATCCGCTTCGGAGCACCGCAGGGACCGGAGGCCAGTAAATGCTGTGCCCCAGTTACAGTAACATTGAGTCAGATTTCCCCGAGATCAGCACCACCCTGCAACCTCGTGTGCAGAAACCTCTCTCACTCACTCACATCAACCAACATCACATTCAATCCAAGGTAGCGCACATTAAGTTGTCAAAAAGGCATGGCTGATTATTTTGATCCTTTACCATTTTTATTGTTACCGAAAGGCGTTATACAGCTTTTCCAAAAGCTTTTTAGATGTCAAACACAATCTCAGTTGCCACCACTTGTGAAGCATAAAATGTCTCATCCTTCACCCCTCTAGAAGAGCTACATGTTTCCAGCAGTTCCTCGATTATGACATTCCTATACCTTGCGTCTACTGTGTGCTTGGACCTGCAAAACGATAGCACATGTATTTGACATTTTTTTGTTGTTTTTTGTTTTGATTTGCCTCCAGGCTTTTGGAGAGGGAGGGGGGTGCTAGAGGATGTTCATACGAAGCAGATTTTTTGTTTTGTTTTGCTTCATTTTACCCTTGTCCTTGTCAAGTTCCTCAACTTCTCAGATTTCATCATTTCCAGCCGCTAGTGCAGAACGGTGGCATATGCGACACAAGATAAGCAGGTTTCCACGAAATGGGGAATAAAAGTAGCTGACAGTTTTACAATAATTAGGTTCCTAGATTCGGAACAGCTGGTTAAAACACAAAAACTGGTTACAAGTTACAAGTTATGGCGTCCCGTAAATCAGTGCCTGTTTGTTTCCTGGTCCTTTGCTGATCAGACTGGGTGTTTTATTGGCTTCTCTGGAATTGCCAACACTAGTAAGATGAGTTGACGGTATGTTCGGGTGGACTTCTAGGGTGCAGGGGGTGACAGAGGCAAATTGTTTGAGCTTTCTGTCATTTCCTGAGAGTGTGAATGCAAAGTGCGCATTGAATGGCCAAAGGTATGCATACGCCCTACCGTTCTCAATGGACCAGAAAAATTCCTGTCACCTTTTCTCATCACTTGTGATACAAAAGTGCATCTCAGTGCCAGCGAAGGAGCAAAAGGTTGTCTTGCTTCTGAAGTCACCGCAGACACAAAACCTTTTTCGGCTAACTTATTGGACAAAGGTGAATGGGAAGATACGTTAATATTAAGCCGTCATCTCCTCAGACGCAAGAAGTATTTTCGTTTACAGTTTGAGGGGCCATCAAAATAGGCATTATAAGCATACACAGTGCAGAAATAAACCTCTAAATTTCCAAAGCCCTAATGCATAGACAATGTCGTCAAAGAGGTATTTGGTATTTTTAAGATGTCATTCCATTTTTCCCTAAAGTGTATTATTCACCAGCTGCTAAGCAATTAGGGCAGGTACATCCTTTAGCACTCTGGGTGTGAGGTCTGAGGGAGATGCACATCTTGGAAGGAATGCAGAAGCTTTGTGTGACCCGAGTTCCTCCGTATTTCAGATGAAACCAGAGTAGATTAAGGCTCGACAATAGTACACAACAGCAGACATTTCTTAAGAATGAATGCCTGCGAATGACCAAGTGCAATTAGCCAAATTCCCTGTAAATGGGTGGCTTTTGCAATCACACCTGGCTGTGGCCACGGACTGCGGGGAATGAAGTGGCCGTGCCCCAGCGGGCGTGACGGCCTCGTGGAATTCAGTCACTGGCATACCATAGCAACAAACACGTCGCAGATAGCCTGGAGCGCAGTGTCACAGATGGAGGCAAAAGTGAAAAAGAAACTGAGAAAATATTTGTATTTTTATTTTCTCTACCTGCATAACTTTGATGCTGTCAGTTAAGCAGTTGAGCACACTACACCTGCTTTGTCCTTTCATGGGATCACAAGATTGAAGGGCACCCAACAGTCATCAAACAAAGAGTTGTGGATGCCGTATCCAATTGGGAGTGTTTTAAAGGGAAATGGAAGCCTAGATTTATAATATTTGAATGTATAAGTAAAAGCATATACAGCCAAAACACTGCTTTTGTCTGCAGTGTGTGGGGAAAAAGTGGAGTTGAGTCTCTTTATCGAGTTCTGACCACCATTTTTAATTCAACAGACGAAGACAGAGTCACTCACCGTTTTGCTTTCCATCAACCATCTCCATTGTGTCTGTTAATGTCAATCACAGCAGAATATTCCAGAAACAGGTTTCTACTTCACATTCACTCTAATGCAAAGTCTATAGAAAGCCATGTGGATAATCATGCAGGAATAATGAAAAATGATCAGCGTGGAAAATAGTGTTACATCAGAATCTAAAATGCTAAAATATAAATAAACTCAACTGCCTTCCTCTTAATTGTAATGCTTTATTGCCTTGATTTGTAAAGTCACTATAAACTAAGACAAAACTTATATAAAGCAAAACTATCTTCCACTGGGGATACCAAAGTACAGTTTTCTTCCAAACTGAAGCAGAAATAAAACATAAACAGCACACAGTATTGTGTCTCTGCGGGGGTGAATAATTCAGGAGCATTGTGGATTTCTTGCGACAAGTCAGAGCCGTAATAATAGATTGTAAACTTGCTGGTGGCAATCGACATCTGAACGCCTCCTCCACTGGTATCCAGCACAACACACTAACTAATGTTCAATTTCCTATTGAGCCAATGCTACCATTTACAGGGTGCACGGGGAGTTGATGTTTAATTCATTGAAAAATCAATGGGAATAAGTGTTTATGTTAATGCTTTGGTAATTTCACTCGAACTCCTTGCACAGGCTTTCCTGCGATGCGTTAAAGTCTTTTGTGCCCCCATAAAAGTGTGGGTCCAAAAATAAATAAAGAATTGCTTTCGATTACGACATTTCGCACAGACGAAGAAAGCCCAAATACGAGGCACACATCAAAACGGATCGCAGATGGACTGCTTGCTTTTAACGGGCATTTTTAAGTGGAGATGTCTGCAAAGCACGAAGCTTCCAATCTTGTTACTTTTATTCCGTTTTTTTTATTTATACAGCCCTCTGCACTTGCGTGATAAAAAGCAATGCCATTCTTTGTATTCAAAAAGAAAAAAAGGAAAGAAATGACTCTATGGAGAATGTGTTTATGCAAATGATGCGTCAGTGTGGTCTTGGACAGCACTAAGCCTCAAATCCCAGTGTCAGACTTAATGCCTGAAAGAATTATCTCATCTCCAAACTCATTTTAAAGGCATTAATAATTCAGGATTGTTTGGGTTTCTTTTTTTTCTTTTTTTTCACCCTCCAGTTATTGCTTTTGCTGTAGTCCCCTTTCTCTGTGTACATTTTTGCAAATTCAGCAACAGAAACAAAAGCTCAGGAGAAGTACTGGAAGACACAACTTGGGCACTAAGCATTATAAATTATGAATTTACTCTAAAATGCTAAACCTGTCTAAATTCTCCAGTACACGGTAAAGACCCTTTGTGTACGGAGCTGAACTGTAGAACATCTTACCAAAGCCCTTCAGATTGCAAACCTCCTTGATTATTTAAAAATGATGTTTAACAAAGCGTTTGTTTACAGAAAGTTTTTATGCAGTAGTTATAATAGGAAATCTTTGTATCTCTTTGTAGAGTCGCTTTGTATGCCATTTGGAGGCGTTTCTTGATTAAAGCACTTGAGAGATCTATATTGTGTATATAAATAAATCAGGCCTTGAAAGAATATTGACTGCCGCCGTCCTGACAATCAAATATCATCCTTATCAGCATTTGCTGACCATATGGCAGAGGTCAGCTAGTTTCTGGGCTCTGTCAGCTGGCCACATTCGCTTTTCTAAAACTTTTTGCATTACCACAATATCAGTACTTCCATTACCTGACATGTCAGATTGTATCGTGGGTTTGTATTCTGAGCAAGGACATCTCGGCACTGCACTGTTTTTTAAGGCATTAGAAGTCCTTGATTTCGGATTCACAAGGACTTTTAGTCTTAAAAACCTGTTTTCTGTCAGGGAAACCATTAACTTTGAAATTGAAAACTCCACAGTGTGATTTCTTGAGGGATTAGGAAATGGGGACTTTTTGGACTTTTTATTTATTTACTTATTATATATTAAACGAAAGAAACGAAGCAAAAAAGAGAGTTATTCTCTTAGACTAGATCCCCTCCACTGCAAGGAACCACTCACCACTGCTTTAAAATGCCTGCTCTCGGAACATCCTTGAATGGGGCATCATGGGAGTTTGCAGCGACATGCACGGAGACATCTCACAGTCAGGTCTACAGAGATATTTGCAGCAAACTCCCCCAGTCTTTTTGTTCGGTGGCCATGTCAGCCTAAACCCGAGTCTAAACCTTGGCTTTTCTCTCCTTCCTCTGGTTTCAGTCTTCATCTGCAGCTTCATGGTGGCTGCTCCTATCTTTGGGTACCTTGGCGACCGCTTCAACAGGAAGATCATCCTCAGCTGCGGCATCTTCTTTTGGTCGGCTGTGACCCTCTCCAGCTCCTTCATCACCAAAGAGGTAAGATGTCCTTTCTTGGATTTAGTCTCAGGTTGCCAGGATTTATGACTAGCAATTTTGGGGTGGAAAAGTACAACAATGCAATATATAACTAAAACTGGAGGCAAGATGATATTGATTTGAAATGTCACTTTTTCAACATTTTACCTGGTGACTCATCCGCAAATTGTGTATCATAAAAACATATCATCGTTACCACAGACACAGGGACACGTAGCAGAGACTGCATGAAACGAGCCGTTACTAATTAATGAAAGTGCTAACTATGACTCTTAAATGACGAGTGAAGGACCTGCACTAGTTTTCCCATGTTTAGAGCTGAGTTTTTTGTGATTTTTTATTTTCTTCTCAATGAGGTGGGGAGGTCACTGGTATTAAACATTTACCGCAGCCAGTCACTTCAGCAGTTCTTTGTTAAAAATGCTGCTGTTGATTGGTGGCCCTTTTGCTGCCTGGAAACCAAAAGTGGAGAGCCCCTTGCTGGTGCCAGAGACAAACTTGTGCGTTCTGACCTCCAGCCCTCCATGGTTAGCGCTTGTCCGGTTCCTCCTTCCTTCAAACGCGACCCGAAATCCCCCCTGTACAGAAAGACTCAAGTCGACACACTCATGGCCCGATGTGGACGGATGATTCCTGTAATTGAAATAGCTGGGAATACAGACAGTTGGCGGCGAGTTGAATCGCTCCTGTGATGTTCGCAATAATGGGCTTCAGAAGTGGTTTTAGTTACCTGTCTCTCCCTCCCACGACGAGAGGGAGAGAGACCAAATTGTTTGCTGATATTTGCAGAGGCATGAATCCCCAGCTGAGGGACGGAGGAAGAGAAGGTCTTTGTGTCTCATATCCACACTTACACTGAGCATCAATAATGCCTGCTTTGACAGCTCCTGACCTACTTTTCCCACCCCATGGGGAATAGCCTGTAACAAGGCTGTTCGGATGCCTTACAAATAGCCAATAAGAATAATCTTCTGAAAATGAGCAATTTCATTTAGATTAACGGCGAATCCAATTAAAAACACTATGTGCTGTGTCATCATGGGAGTCAAGTCAGGAACACGCAGGTCGGTGAAGTCGAGCTTTCAAAACAACTGCCAGCATTAGTCCCATAATGCCTTCTGATCGAATGACAACAGGAGCCGAGCGATGTTGCTAACGCACATGTGCCCGAAACAACTCACAGCAGGCCAGACACCCCGAACAACATCTCAGAGCAACCCAAGCTCATGACTCACTCCAATTACGAGAAAGGTCGCCACAGCCGTCATCGCGAACAAAACAATTACGGTGGTCTTACAAGACACGGAATCAAAGTGCACTTCTTTGAGGAGGCGCCAATGTCATATCTGAAGGTGAGGGATATGTCTGGAGTTGGGAGTTGATTTCCTGAGGGAAGATTTTGATCGGGAGAATGAAATATCACTCGTAGCATTGTATTATAACTGAGCTAAATAAACACAATAAAATACAGTAACAAAACGATAAATAATTAATTCAATAAATAAATGTATTCTTTAATAGGAATAATCTTCTCGGAACAAACAGAGGAACCTACATTGCTTATCTGAGGAAACCATCAGGGTAACAAACAAAAACAGAAAACTATTTTAATCCTAATGACTGCATGACTTGTCGCTCACTAATGCATTCAGACCGTGTTAGCAGCCCGTACGTCCCTTCACTATCAATCTCATTCAGTTTAGCAGAGTCACTCTTGCTCTATGGACAGCACTAGTGCAGTACACTTCATGTTTTCAGTTCGGTTTCTTTTATTAAAGTCATATTTAAAATAAAGTTAGTGAAGGTCAGTTAGTCATATTACTGCCGGTGGCTTTTTGATCCCAGAGCCAGAAGAACTGAAGGACCAAGTGAATTATTCAGGAGAAAGATGAGTGCGTCTTGGTCTTTACTCTACAAGTTCGCAGCATACATTTCAGAAATATAAAAAAAAAAAGAAGTTGATCGAAATAAAATATCAAACTGACGGGGACTGTACCGGCATTGACATTTGACATTTAAAGTGCAGCTGCACTCTTTTCAACTTGTCTTGAAACTATTTCATGAAAGTAAAACACACACTGGGTTATTATAAATCTTTGGATGAAAGAAATGTCTTCACTGAAAAGAGATGTTCAAGAGATTATGAATGGGGTGGATCCAGGACCTGAAGACTGATGCGTGTCCCTCTACAGCCTATTTATCAGCAATAACCACAGGCACAGAAGAGTGTTTTTTTTCCCCGTTTGTTTGTTTTTGTTTCTTGGGGGAAATCGAAAAACGGTTCAATTGCTAATTAAATTGCTAGTTAATCCCTCAGACTGCTGTAAGGTAATGTATGAAAGCAAGAAGCATCATTCAACCAGAGCTTTCCTTCCCTTCAGCCATGTTCAGTGAGAGGATTGGATGGCGCACACAATGCCTCCGAGTCCCGCGCTGTCAGTGCAGTTATTTAATATCAAAAGCCGGCTGTTCAGCAAGCCTGGGTTTCACAGAGGGAGACGGAGAGAGACTGAGAGATGCAGATGATGTTCTCAGTGAGGTCGTTTTACTCCTGGGCCGCCAAGATCCTGCGATCTGTCGCCGGACAGCGGAGGTGCACGACTACACACGGGCCCAGATAATTACGCAACCGCTTCAGAAGTACTTCATGTTTCCAATGTTTAGATGAAACAAAGATATCAGCCGCAAAGGGTGGTCTTCACATATTTAGAAACAGTCAAAGGAATACCAGAGGCCTTCCATACAATTGTACAAGACAGTGAAGTAGACCTTGGAACGCAGGCTGCCTCATAACTGTACACATATACATATACACGTACATATTTACATTACAACGGAAAGAATGCCTAGCCTGTGAGCTATTCTAGGATGTTAGAAACCATTACCAACAAGTCCCCTCACCAATTTCTGTCGTGATTCACTTAGAAAGGGTACTATTACTTATCCAAACATTTACACACAGACAGTTCAGTCAAATAATGTGCTCTGTATGAGATCTCATTGCTTACGTATTATATATAGTCCCTTCAATATTGAAATGTAGCCTTGACAGAGACATAATGCACTTAACAACCCCAGGGAGGTAACACAGAGACTACAGCATCTTGTAAGCTGCCATTGTTCATTACACATGGGGCCTGGGGCAGATGTTCAGTCACACATGTATATATAACACAGGTGTGAAAGTTGCAAAAGTGGGAAGAGTGAACAATTGAACTAGCCGGCGGTGGGGGCTGGGCATTTAATATAATTTGGTTTCACTGTAAGCGATCATCCCTTTGATTGAACTTCCTCAGTTTCTCCAGAGGTCAGTATTGTCCTTGCATGTTAAACAAGCTTCTGGTCAATTAAACCATCTCCCCGGTTATTGGACCAAGGAAGGGTTTTCTCCCTCCTCTCTCTCTTTCTGGGTGCTGCCAACAGTCTTGTCAAACACGTATTTCAAAAAATGTATTTCATAAAGTTCTTTCACCCTGAACAACTGCTCCTCCTCTCCTGTTTGAATCCACCCACCACTTTGGCCGGTGATTAATGAAGTCAATAAAGCCACGTTCCTGGCTACGGAGAACTCCTTAATGTGGCGAAGGAGAATTCTCCAGAAGAATCAAAGTCGACAATAATTCGTCCTCAGGCCCCCCGGCAAACAGCAGTGCAAATTCCTTTTGTCACATAAGAGCACATCAAAACAGGGCCGACACAGGATAACCCTGTTGCAGTCACCCTCGATTCACATCACGTAATCCCTGTGGAATTATGTAATGCAATAAGAGGTAACCGTTTCTGAGAACGCAGTCGTACAGGGAGTTGTCAGGTAGAAGGGAATGCTATTAATGGCATGCAGTTCTCTCCTCGGGCGTTTCTGTCCGTCTGTTTGAACATTGCGCAGTAAGACAATGCTAATGCGTCTATTTTTATACGCTTTCTGTCCTTAATTCCTTCTTTTCTCTGGCCTTGTTTTGCAACCCTTTTCTCAGACTGAACTGTGGCAGCGATACCTGGTCCGGCCTCGTATGACATCATCCGTTTATGAAATATGTACATGAATGAAATCTTGCCGTTAAGAAGGTGACATATAAGAGGAACGAGGTTCGGATTAGGTGGCTTCCTCCGAATTTTCAGAATTCTGAGCTATACTAGAAAAGACAGAATAAAGATAATTCCCATATCCTACCTCCGCTGGTATGGAGGTACTAAAGGTGTCAGAATGAACGCACACAGAAACAGACACTCTTGTTTTGTACTTTGATTTTACTTTGATTTGACTCTTGATTTGGACATTGATGAAACATATCCCCCCTATTTCACTCAAATACGCATCCCTCTGCGCTGGTGGGGTCTCAGGAAGCTTTAAATTGTCAGTGTGATTGTTTAGCTAATGGCTGGACAATTTCCTAAGACACTGAACAAGTTCTGTACATGCAGTGCTGGAATACCGAGCCTCTGTACTGAGCTGAGCCAGGAACAATATGTATTGTGTTCATATAAAGTTGGGGGGGGGTGCTTTAAAAAGAGAGGTTATTATGACCTAAACTGAGGATGTATAGATTCTGCTGAATAGCCTGTATCCCACAGGATGACGAAGGACAATATATACATACACACACACAAAAGTAAACATACACACACACAGAGTTACCTATATATACTGTATTATCTATGAACTGAGAGATGGGGTATTTTGAGTAGGGAAAGGAGGTCCCACATGGATTTCCTTCCCCTGTCTCGGCGCCAAGAGGAGCAAAGGTCAGCCCTCACATTTTCACAAATGACAAAAAGAGACACAACTCCACAGGCAAGGCACAGGACAAGCTGGCAGGGGGGGGGAGCTCTGGGCTGCGTCGCATCATTCACTAAGAAGGAAAGGAAGAAATGTGCTCGGCCACGATACAGAAGATTGCTGGTGTGGGGATCATCGCTTTTAAATAGTTTTTCAGTCAGAACAGCTAAAATGGTCTCTATTTCCACCTTGCTCTGAGTAGCAGGACAACACTGACAGATTTGTGTCCCAGTAACATGAATTCATTAGTATTCAGTATGAGAGAGGAGGTACAGTTTAGTCTGTGATGAGGTCACATAAGATAGAGCAACAAAATAAGTGCTGGGAAATAAAGGGGAGATTTTGCATTGAATTTCCCAGTATTGGTTAGTTTAAAATCTGGGCAGGTTTTTACCATTTTAAGAAACAAAAACAAATTACAGAAATGGTAATTTGTGTGATGTTAGGGAGGGGACATCTAGCAACATGAGGTGACTAATGTAATAACTATACACTCCGCTGTTGTCAGACGCCGAAAGCAGATGAAGAATTATGTCAATGGCAGCTGAGACCGTGTATGTTATTGCTGTCGGGGGAAATGTAATCACATTTCGCGCTGCACTTGTCAAGATGTAACTCTCGATGACCCCTCCAATCAACCGTGTCTAGTTAGCGGCATTTCATTCACATAAATTACTCTGTCGATGGATTGCCTCACCACTTTATCTCTCCTGGATTTTCAGGTAACCTTTGAATACTGGAATGAAATCGCTGCTGTCGATTGTGCCAGCTCAGTCAGCTTGTCAGTATTTACAGCTACTGAAAACACATCTCTCTAACATTGCCCTCCTCTCCACACAGTATTACTGGCTGTTTGTCCTGTCCAGAGGATTGGTCGGAATTGGAGAATCCAGCTACTCCTCCATCTCACCCACCATCATAGGAGACCTCTTCACAAACAACACACGGACCATGATGCTTTCCATCTTCTACTTTGCAATCCCTCTGGGAAGGTAAGCTCCTGTTTTTGTGGTCCTGTGTCTTTAATGCCAGTCCGGGATGCAGGCTGAAGCCAAACGGATGAATTAATGGGCACCATGGCTTGTTGCCACCAGGCTTCATCAGACAATAACATTACCAGAGGTTGTTTCTTAGAGCCGCCACCAACTTTATACAGATCTTACGATTAATTCATAAAAAAAAGCCGATGACTAGGCTTCCGAAACAGTGGAACACCAGTATTTTGTCTTTAAAAGAAACGTGCCTTTAACCTGTGACATTTTCTTAAAGCTTAACTAAAGGTGTTAGGAGTTAAGTAGTGAAGTTAAAGAAACATCATTCATGCACCACATTTACTCCCAAGAGACACAGCTGGCGCAACCTGGAAAGGCAGCAGCTTCTGTGAATAGGCAGAGGACACTGGAACCCAGGACTGTCATTAAGGATGTTTCTAAAAATTCAAAGAAACTTAATAGAGGATTCCATCAAAGACAGAAAGGGAGGGGGGGGGACTCAAAAGGAAAAAGATAAACAGAGAGGAAATGTCGAGAGGTGGAAGAACAAAAGAAAAGGCAAGGCATTTGAATTGAGCTCCGTCTGAGGAGCAAACGTGACACAGGAAAAGGTCAGACTGGCTCCCAGCAGGGACAGACCCAGGAATTGTGCCTAGGCTTCAGCGTGTCTTTAATCTGTGTCTCATATCTGCATAAAAACCTGCTCCTCCAGGGACACAGTGAATGCAATGGAGCAGCCGATGAAAAGGTTACAAAAGAGCTTTTGAAAATCCCGGCAAACTCAATAGACACAAGGGCCTGACGATGCTTGTCTCGGAAAGCAAACCTGTATTTCTGCGAGAGCTAAACCAGCAGACAGACATGCGGTGCTAATGGTTAATCTGTTTCCAGTTTGTTGTTATTTATTCTCCCAATTTCCCGCCGCCTTTTGCTGTAGAAGTGAGTCGGTGGAGTCTGGTTTGCTTTACTCTCATGTGCGCCCCTGAGATTTGAAGAAGCGGCAGAGCCTAAATGAGATGTTAAATAAATGAAAAGACACTGCGATCAGCTGCTCTGCACTGGCAGCTCTCACAAGCTCCCCGGGACTCTCATCACTCCTCAAATGACTTTGCTTTTAGTGTATATTTTTCAAACGGTATTATTTTATTTGTTTATCATCTTTTCTCTGCTCATCTCCTCAAGGATGTGGGAGAAATAACATCTCAAAGAAGAGTTGCTCAGCTCTTGTTTGGCGACAGACCTGGCTATTTGGTCTAATTTATTTCTTTAGTAGCTGATCAGTATCCTGCAACATCTTCAGTTTTATTTGTCATATTCAACACTTAAACCCACTCAAAATCAGTACATAACTGCAATTCACACTGAACTTTCTTTGCTGATATGAAAAAATGCAAATGGAAACAGGTTGAATAAGGCCACGAAAACGAACAAACACTTCTCAGTGTGAAGTAAAAAAAAAAAAAACTAAAAAAACCTGTCCTCCACCGAGTTCTGTAATGTCAATTGAACACGTTTCGTTCCAAAAAACACTGGATGTTTTCCAGGATCCGGGTAAGCAGGCCTCACTTAGGAAGGTGAAAAACATCATCAACTCTGTTTTTCGGCCTTGTTTGTTGATTTTTCCCGTGTTGTTGTGCACCGTCTCCAGGAAGTGACCTCAACAGTGGGCTGCAGTGCACAGGAAATGGTTTATCATGGCAGCATAAACACACCCTGCCCAGCCTGTCTGTTAGCCCCGAGTCCGAGGGGTTATCTATCCCAAATATCAGCCAGGACTCGGTCGAGTAGTCCAAATAGGCAATGGATACAATCTGATAAGTTTACATTACTCATGTACTTGGAAATATTATCGGACTGGGTTAAATACGAACGTCGTCTCGTTTTAATTGATGGTGTTATTGTTGAAATACAACAGCAGAAATTAGGTTTGCTCCACTTCATTTGTTATGAGGAGCAGTAGACATGATGACCTCTGGTGGAGGTCAAAACTGACACTAGCACCACATTGTAACCCCTTGTTAGGTCAAACTAGCTTATCAATCAGCCAATCCATCTAGGTCGCATGAATCTGCCATCATATTCATTTGTATTAGGGAGAAATGTTCCCAGGCCTAGATAGACATTTCACCATGTTATGTCTGTATCGCATGAATGTTGCTGGTTTCGAACAGCTCCTCATCACGTTCAGAGAGTGTGACATTTTCCAATCTGAAGGGATGTTTAAATATCTCCCTGACAGAACAGATGAGCTGCACCGATAACAAATCCACCCGTTTATATTTCATTAGTCTTATCCACTCCGACACTCAGAAGATAATCTTTTTCCAACATAAAAAATCGGAAAGCGATCATCTCTGCTCAAAACTTGACCATTAGGACAATAGGATCTTGAGTGGCAGGGATCAATAGGCTCATTAGCGCAGGAATTATCTCAGTCTGAATACGCTCCCTCTGAGCTTCTTCTATTGATTACCGCAGAGTAACAGACGTCTTCGTTAGTAGAATTTGTGACAGTGGATCAAGAACAATATACACACAAAGCACAGCTGGAACAACCAGTGACCCCAACCATTCACAAAGACACGCCTTGGCTACAATCCTAATTTTCCTAACACAAATGCAAACATTTTCTTTCGACGAACCATTGTCTCCCATTCACAGGTCCTTATTCTTATCAGGTTGTAAAGGGTTAACAGAGATATATGCACGATTCCATTACTTCGTCTTTCTTTATCTTGTATCATACAAGGACAGCCTCATCCACACTCTCCACTCTTTCTGTGAACATGTCTTAGTAATGACGGACAAGAGCTGGGAAGAGGGGAACGTGTGGGAATTCTTCCTCGACTCCCACTTTGCCTTTCAAACAAACTGGATCAATCCACTGTAATCCCCGCCTACTGTAGGTTTCATAACAGACACGCACACATGTTGTGGCTGATACTAACAATAAGCATGCACTTAAAACTTTGCAAGTCTCGCCCTGCATAGGATGTGTAAATATTATGAATGTTTACGATTCTTAAATGAACGGGGGAAATTAACGTCAGTCACTACGATTACGGTAAAACCTTTCAAGGACCATATTTCTCATGACCAACACACTTCCAACGTAAAAGAGAACAGCTATTTTTGCTGTAAACGCAGACTAATCAAAGGCACAGAACTGGGGAGAAGCTCTTCTGCAGACAGGCATTCCTCTACAACAGCCCGATATCAGCTCCATTAATCGCAAACTGCTTCATATCCCATCCATAAAGCTTTCTATTTTGGTAAATCAAAGGTGTCAGGTCTGTAAACAGGACACACAGCCCCCGTTCCAAGACGGCTTTGGGAGTCTTAATTGAGGCAATGCCAGGCACAACCCAACTGTTTAGTAATTCTCAATCAGAGTCCTCTGCCCAACTGGCACACTGTACTGCCGTCAATTCCAAACACATTGGAGAAAAGAAGAAAAATAAAGTGATCCCTATCAAACAAAACCTTGTATTTACTATACGTTATATATATTTTGAGGATGTTCAAGGAGTTGAGTCTTATTTTACTCATAACTTTTATAAAAATGACTTGTCCTCCTTTCTAAAGTTTACGTGCGGTGAACTGACAGACCAATTAGGCAGGAGCTAAAAATGTCATCTTAGAAAACAGTGATCTCTGGCTTCATGAATATTAAACCAGGCTGACTGGTCTGTGTGGGAACAAAGAGGCCAAGCAGTGAGCAAACAAGGTGCACATACATTTTTAATTATGGAAAGTGATTTTTATTCTTTTCTCTACTTGTCTTTATTTCTCCCCAGTGGTTTGGGGTATATCTTGGGATCGAGTGCAAAGCAAGCAGCAGGAGACTGGCACTGGGCTCTGAGGGTAAGTACTTTCATTCATCATTTATAGCTTTTGTTTATTTATTTACTGTATCTTTTTATAAAGTGGTACCTTCTCCGGCAGGATATATGTTAAAATAGGACCAGATTAGCAAGCCCACTGAATGAAACAAATGTGTTGCGTCTACATCTCCGTGTGCATTTTAGGATCTGTCTACAAAGACACCAGAGTGATCCTTGTTTTGTAGCCCTTCATATCGCAATGTTTCAGAAATAAACAGATGTGTATTCTTGAGCATGTTTAAAGTGTTTACCTTTAAGCTTAACAAATGTAAAATAATGATAATGTATTAATTAATAAGGCTATGACCTGGAAATGGTTTAATTCAAGATATACTAAATAGGCCCTACAAGATTTAGGTCCACGATCAGATAAACCATTATGTACATTTTACAAGTCTATCAAATCAAATAAAAGCTCGGTTCCTCACCGTAACAGGTTCTGGGAGTTTTTGGCAGCACCAAGAAGGGGTCTGTGCAGAACAGCTGGCCTTATAAGCAGACATGGTGTCGATAATTACTAAACACGTTGTTTTAATTAACAACCACAACGACGTTCTGGACCAGTTCATCAGGGGCAACAAATTACAATGGATCTGTCGCACCTTCATGATCTCTTAACGATCGCCCTGTGGGTCAAGATTCCCTCGGTGCAATGGTCTCAATTTCATTGACCATCTTCAATTAAAGACATTCTTGATTGCATTTAGTAAAGTCATTTTCATTTTATTTCACACTTATTTCAACCTCGGGCAAACAGAAAAGCTTATCAGTGTGTTCCAGTTGGTGTACAGTACCTGTGTGTGAATTATTTTAGTGCCCGGAGTGTTTTCTCTCACAAATGCATCTATGCTTTAATAAGTATCTAGGGAGGGAGCCGCCATCACATTCAATGTGCAGTTATTGAAGGAAAGGCATAGATGGGCCTAAAGCAACAATGTTAGATGGATGGGGGGGCAGGGAGACAGGCAGGCCATTTTTCCAGCAGAAATAATAAATACAATTGGGGAAAAAAACATCAAAAAACGAGCGCATTGTCGTACAGCGTGCATTCAAGCCCAGCGATAAAAGACGGAGGAATGGCTATGAATCACAGTGAGGCCGCGCCGCTCAATAAGAGCAGCAGCCGTGGTGGTGATATCCTGCTTTTAGGAAAAAACACTTTGTTCTCCTTTCCGTTTGTTTTGCGAGTGCCGAGATGCCAGGCTTCCTTCTACGAAACCTCAGGAGAGGAGGGGGGAGGGCTGGCTGGCAGACTGAGGAGGAAAGGCAGGGAGCAGATAGCCATCTCGGCAGATATCAGACCTCCACAGACTGGATAGGAAGGGACCTGGTGAACCTGCAGGTCGACCTTCCACCTTTTAATTATGGCAAAAGAATTTGACTGCCCTTGGGACAGACATCTTAGAAACTGTGGAAGGGACTCCCTAACTGCCAGTGTACCCCCACACCCTTTCCCTCATTCTCAGACTCGCTTGTTTCAGAAGAAGCATGGGAACAACCTGGGGAGAAGACTGGAATTCCTCAGCCGGGTGCAGTCGAGTGCACAGAAATTAATTAACTGAGAGTTGAGCTGCGAGGAGAAACCAGAAGATACACTTCATCACATCTTAAGCAACACCAATGACCCCAAAACAATTCTACACTGGCTGCAAGCCCCCCAATAAAGTTTCTGATCTATATGTGGGCCACCACTGATCTTTAGGCCTTGATATAACATTGGCATGACCTCCAGTGTGGAGAAGTCTCCAGGGATATCAGTCCCTTCGTATGTATCTCAAGCTGCAGAGTGCAGATGGTCACAGGGTCACAATATGGAATAGGTCAAAGAGCTGCGAGAAAATGTTGCCAGTGCGGATTAACTCTGACTCATACCTCGGAGCCGGGATGGCATTTCTCCGACAAACTTTTCAAAATGTAATGCAATGTAGCAAACGCAAAGCAGGAGCAAGGCCAAGCTGAAGTCTCCGAGCAAAGGGACAATTAAAAGGCAGACTTTCAAGGCTTTCAGGTAGAGACACGGCTGTGAATAGGAAAGAAGGTAGTCGCAGCAACCATGGTTACATAGGTCGTACTGAAGCCAAACGGCAAAGCCCAGATATATTCTCAGGCCATCTCGCAGACATCAATCTTGCAGAAAAACAAAGCTACAGGTCAGACAGAGGAAATGCAGCACGCACACAAAACAGCAGCCAGACCACGTAGCATACAGATGCACTCACTACCTCCTGCAAGAGCTGGCTCGCAATATTAATGAATTTGGAGACGGATTTCAGTTGACAGCACAAGGCAGATTTACATTCGCGAGGAGCCCGCTTCTCCCGGCACTCTTTTGGGTGCCATCAGCGCCGCCGTTGATGGAAGCAGCCGCACGCCGTTCATTGCCAAGTGTGCATCGTAAAAGATAATAAAGTTAATCATACTGCAACAGCGGAGACTCCCTTGGCCACAAGCACGGCTTTTAAACAGGATACTTCCTCTCGGTGGGATGTTTTACTTAATTGCAGCGCATCAAAACAAAACAACACAGCGCTTCTAGGCCGTTTATTACAGCGTCCGGACAGAGGTGTAAAAGAGCACAATCCAAAGCGCTTCCGTGAAGGTTTTGTCTCTGATATATAGTCAGTACCAGGTAAAGCATATTCAGTGCTTTCTGAGTACGTGCTGTATGAGCAAATGTCACAAAGTAATCCCCCACTGCCTGTTGCCCTGGGACAGTTCCTAAGCAGGGGTTTCTTCTGCTCCTCCCTGGCAGGTGTCTCCAGTCATGGGGATGACAGCAGGAAGTCTCATCCTATTCTTCGTGCCCGAACCCAAGCGCGGCCACGCAGACCAGCTGGGGGGGCGTCTCAAGGCTCGCACACCATGGATCTGTGATATGAAGGCCCTGGCTAAGAAGTAAGATGAGACTCTTAGTTTATGGAAAATATTGGAAAACATATTTTCAACCAGTTCTGTCTCAGATTATGTGGTTCACACCATTCTTTTTTGCAGCCCCCTCAGGGGATCACACACTTCTTGTTACTTTTCTCTATTTCTAAGCATAGCTCCTTCTCCTCAGTGTTCCACTTTTTCACTTCCTTTGATGAATTATTCCAATATGCTTTTAAATCAGGGACACTTGGTTTTCACTCCAGGCTTTTATTCTGGGATTTGGGGACTGTTTTTTTTTTTTTTACCATATCCATGTCAGTAGAACATGAACACCCAGAAATTAGACTAGAGAAACAGATGTGTTTGGACATTTGGACTACGCTTGTATAGGATCTGACTGAACCACGGCCATTTTCCTCTCCTCAGCCGCAGTTACATGTTCACCTCGCTGGCGTCAGCGGCAGTGTCCTTCGCCACCGGAGCTTTTGGCATGTGGATCCCCTTGTACCTGTACAGAGCCCAGGTGGTGCAGAATACGGTGATGCCCTGCAACAAGGAGCCCTGCAGCAGCAAGGACAGGTGGGTACAAAGGGGGCGCACGCTAGAATTGCTAGAATTGGAAGGTTTGAGGTGACGTATGTTGAAAGTTAAAGAACAGCTGGAAAAAAAACATTGATTTCTCAGTACCGTGGGAATAAAAGAGGGGGGAAAAGGGATTCACCTGACGAGGAAGGCAGGGCATGCTCCACGTCACCAGATTTTCAGTTCTATTGATAGGTGGTTTCAGTTTTCCTCAGTTCTTACAACTTATTGCTCATTAATTAACGTGCATAAGTCACATGATCAGCATCACTGATCATGTGGTAACACTACCCCAATGCCTGAATGATATCTGCAGTGCAAAGCAACAGGTAAGCAACACTGAGCACCAGGTAACCTCAGGAGAGCTCGGGTCAATCTCAAAACCCAGCCCAAGCCAGCCATTCAAACAGGTCAATTCTTGGTCTTCACTTCAGTGCCTTCCCCTCCCCCAGCCTGATTTTCGGGGTCATAACGTGCGTGACGGGATTCCTGGGCGTCCTGATTGGTGCGGGCGCCACACGGCTGTGCCGGCAGAAGACAGAGCGCGCGGACCCCCTGGTGTGCGCCGTCAGCATGCTGGGCTCGGCGATCTTCATCTGCCTCATCTTCGTTGCTGCCAAGAAGAGCATCGTGGGAGCCTATGTGAGTAACGCCCCCGCAGTCGGAAACAGCTGAATAATTCAAAGAGTTATATTTCTGTACATGCCTTAAGCTGCACTTCCAGGACTAACAAAAAAATCTCCCTTATTTTTAGACATTTTATAAAATTTTAAGCACTTGCCTGATACTGTGCCTATTTTTATGAATGCTTTTGAGTCGAAGCACAATGTAGAAAGCTAAAGGTCAGGGCTTTGGTGCGTGTAATGTACTCTCAATAACAGACGAGCCCTTATTTATTTATTTTTGCTTGGCTTTTAAAATGCCTCGCAGAGTTGGACCCTTAATTCAGTCCTAAAGGGAACATCTAAGAAGTCTATTTATATAGTTTGTCGTTGGGTCTTTCTTGTGTTTGCCTCAGCAATGCAGCTGGGGTCCGTGATCAGCAACAAAATCTGAGCACCCATTTCTGGTCAGCTTGGCACAATTTCCCAGTTTCCCTGAAAAAAAACACTGTGGCTCCATCGTATTGTTTGTGGAAATACTCGACCTGCTGGATGATCCGACACTCCGTGTTTTAACAACCAGGGTTCCAGACACGTCGAAAACAAAGCAAAAAAACACTTTAATCTTCTCAGTCAGTGGTTTACTGTCCTCCACAGAACAGATAGGAGAAAGCAGTCACGTGTTGCCTCTCGCTGCAGTCAGGTTGGCGTTTAAAAATGCATGACTGGGCTGTGTTTACATTGAAGAGAACATGACTGATTTCCAGCCGCCAGTCTATGGTTTCTGAGACCTTGAGGCAGCCTGCATGGCTCTTGCTCTCTCATTCATTCTTGGCCCGCTTTCTTTGCGCTTCGGAGCATCTTAGAGACTGCCGCTCGACGTCATTGTGAAAAACAGAAGACAGATTAACCCCCAGCATTATCCACTGAGGGAGAAAAATTTCCCTAGTGGCTTATAGTGGCTCCATAAATTATCTGTCTTAATTAGAAATCTGTATCTATGTAAAGTCATTATATATTTATTTTCTGGTGGGGAAATAATAGGCTAAATCCATCTAATACTGGAAAAGATAATACCTTTTCTGTCACATGCCTGCATTGCCCATTTCTTAGTTTGCCCAGTGGGTAGTTGAAGGGGCATTCATCGGGGAGTTTCTTTCTCAGTGATCATCCTGGCAAACTGATTGATTTATCTTTTCAGCTCACTTATTTCCCCTCCAATACAAGCATAACATCATCCATCTTAGGATGTCAAAGAACAGAAACACACAAAAGCAAAAGCAAATACTGTACTTTCTTTTTCAATGCACCTTGTTTCATTAGCAAACCTACCCATCAAATAGTGTGTGCCACACTGGTAGGACCCCTTCCCATTTGGCTTATTACCACAGATTAAATTACTACATCTGTCATTCATAGACGTTCCTGTGCAAATGTCGTCTATTTTTATAGACTTTCGCATCTATTGAGACCTCATTCTGTCACTCCAAGGCGCTCCGATCCAACTTAGGTATACTGTGACTATTTCACATGTAGCGGTTCTAAACTGACAGCATCCAATGGCGCGGGAGTGTCTATAAATTCAGAAATACTGAGAGGCAGCAGAGTGCAGGAGAGGCTTTTACACAGTCACAGCCACACAGTCCATCACTGTAAACCAGGCATGAGGGTTATCACTCAGATCTGCTGAGACTCAAGACTGAAACCACTTTTTTAGACTTGAAAAATGGCATTGAAAATACCCCAGATTCCACTGAAACCTTACACTCACGGAGCTATTCCAGACATGCTGGTGACATCTGCTGCTGGGGGGCAGCTGCTCAGCACAGCTCTCTCCTGCCATCGACTCCATACGTGGGAAAGACTGGCTTTTTCACTCACGCATTCCTCACCCCGCGCTATGGGGAGCTTTTAAAAAGATAAGACTTCGAGCCTTTCCCGAACCGGCATTCCACTGCGGAATCTATGGATATCTAAAATGTCACAATCTAGAAAGATCCGTGGGGTCCGTATCACTGAGGGCAACGAGCAAATCCCTAACTTTCATCCTTTTTGGATTAAGTATAAACACAATCATTTCTTGTTAATAAGTGATATGATGCAGACAAAGCTTTAAATGAGAAACGAAAAAACGAAACAGAATTTTGTGAGTTTTCCCCAGATCTTTCCCATTCACTAAAGTAGAGATTATATAGGGATTCAAGGGATTTTACATGCTTATAGGTTTGTTTGTCTTTAGGCCATTAAAAAAATGATGCTTTTAAACCTGAAAAGTTAAGGTACAGTTATAGGTTTCATTCCGGAATATAAAAACAGTTCTAGAATGACAGCAGGCCTTCTAGCCCATAAACTCTTGTTGGACCTGACCAGTGTTTTTTGCGCCTGGTCCTGGAGTCCCCTGCATCATCTGCTTTTCTAAATTGCTCGGGCGTAGTGAAGCTTTTAATTGAACCATTTGCTCGATTAGATATCTTATTTAACTATTTTCGGCATCTCAAAAGCTGCACAGGGTTAGACATTATCATGAATCCGGGAACAAGTGGTGTGTTTCTGAACCCCCCTCATTTGGGTATACTGTTTCATTGACCAGGTGTCTGGAATGTAAGCAATTTGCCCCCCGAGAATGGAAGAATGCCTATTGGGAGAGTGATATGACACAGTACAGTTCCCGATTGTCCTTGAACATCATTAATTGGTATCCTGTTAGGAGTGGTTTAGAAATCATAGTGTCAGGGAGCAATAATGCATTAAACACATTGTTGGGAGACTAAAAAGTATTCCTGGAATCAAGGAGTAATGAATACAAACAATAGAAGCTTACTAAACACTAGTAATTTGGGGGAATCCCTGATTAAAACAAGTCCATAAAATGAATGTATAATATACAAATTCAATTAATGTATGTTTTGTGTCTCCCCTACAGTTTTGCATATTCATCGGGGAAACTCTACTCTTTTTAAATTGGGCGATTACAGCAGATATCTTAATGGTGAGTAGCAAGAACATACCGTATACCTCTCTACAGAAAGTCTGGAAACGAATTAGATATTACATGGCATTTGAGTTTCCGGTTCCATGACTGCAGCATGAGCCGAACTGTGTGTGTATGTGTGTGAGTTTGGCGCTATAATTGGAGGTGGGGCCAGGGGGATTGAGAGAGTGTGAGAGGGAGTGTGAATGATCCAGACACCATCGGGAGGTTTTTGGAGATGTGAGCTGGCACTGAACACATGGTCACTGTCCCTTCTCCTGTCTACACAGTACGTGGTGATTCCCACTCGCCGAGCCACCGCGGTCGCCCTACAGAGCTTCGTCTCGCACATCCTGGGCGATGCCGGCAGCCCCTACCTGATTGGCCTGGTAAGTAGCGGTCATACCCTCTCCTGACCGCACTATGGATCAGGGTTGTCTTGCTCATTGTATACCTAACCTAACTTCATAATGAAAACATGGGCCCAATTAAGTCAAAACTTTTGGCCTTTCCTGCCAGACCAAAAGAGCCAAGCCAATGGCTTCCTTCTTTCCAGAGGAAACCCGCTTTTGAGTACCAGGGTTTGTAATTTTCCAAGCACATACAGGTCCAAGTCTTGATTTAATCTAGGCCAGAGTCATTCGGCCTGAACCGAGAGAAAACGTCAAGCAATAACATTAGCAAGATGCCAGCCATTGTTCCCACTGCTCCGGCACTTCCAGAAAACACTGCTACCGATCCTCCCGAGATTGCATTATTGCCATTAATTAGTAGCCCACAATATTAACACACAATTCCTCTGGGTGAGGTCATGCATTCCAAGCTGAAGAAACATTCCTGAAACGGCAGCCATCACAGCCAACTGTTCTACAAAAGCACACAGTCTTGCGTCCTCGATGCCGTGACTAATTCACGACAGCATGTCAAAGCCACATCTCACACGCTGACAATGAACTTCCTATACCTGCTGCTCACTGGGCCTTTACAAATAACTTGTGAGTCACTGTCTGCAACAGAGGGAGGCAACCTTGGAATTAGCCTTCATTGCATTTCATGACCACTGATATAAATGCCCCATCAGTCACCAAACAGACCTTTAATTACTTAACTTGAACCAATGCATGAAACTGAACACAATGGATGTGCCAAAGGTCCTACACATTCAAATACATCTGAAACACCATTGGAGGAGGCCATAAAGCACTAGACAGAGCCAGTCTGAAGTATTGTCATTTACTGCAAGTCGTAAATTGATTTCCCAGCATGCACTTAGGTTAAACAGGACTACCACAACCGATAGGTAAGACTAACTTTGGAGTGGCCACATTCGAGGTGTTCAGATTTAGCCAATTGGCCTTATAGCATGACTTATTTAAGGAAAAAGACAGCTTGTCCGCCTCCATCTCCCCAAAATGAAAAAATGTCCCATTAACTGGGCTGAGATGGAGACGATGGTTAGCACAATGCTGTGAGCGCTGATGGCAGAGAGCGACAGAGCATTGATCGAACAGCGCGAGGCTGAGACACCACAGGAAATGTATCTATCCCAGAATAAACAACTCTGTTTACTCGGAGGCACGTCATGTAAAAAGACATGTCGCCCCCTCCCAGCTCTGGGATTTGTGCTGGAGGAAACGCTAATGACTCCTCAGAATGACATCTGCGACTCAAGTCTCCTCTCAGGGCCCTGTCCAGAGTGATATCCCCCGGCCCTGGGTAATAAGTAGCTGTCAGCGAGTGAAAACACTGCCCCCTCACTTGCTCACAAGCTACAGGACTTGACAAAGGCACTCTCCACAACTTGCACTCTACAGACAAAACAGCAAGTCTCAATTACAGGACCATTTAAAATAATTTACTGTTTTCATTATCTGCAGTGCTGGGAGCAAAATAGCAGCTTAAATTAAAGGATACTTAATATGTTTTCACAGAGATAATAGCATTAGATGGAAAAGTAAGAAGCTAGAATGCATTTGAGTGCCTTTCAAAGCAGGCAGAATGCTTGAACTGTATGTATTAGACCACAAAGGAGGAACTGGTATTTTTAGGTATAGCTGCTTCCTTTCCAAAGTGGCTGGACCGGCTGGGGCATTTATCCAAAAGGCAGCAAAGGTCTTGCCACCAACACTTTCTCCATCTTCAGGAGCCCCCGGCAGCAGAAGGGAACTGATAATCATTACTGATATCCTAGCACTTTAATCTGAGGCAGAGAAAGGGTGCGGAGGGGGGGCGGGCGGGATGTACTACATCTCCGACCACAAGAACGGTCATTAGGACAAAATCAATTATTAACGACCTCCAGGGCTAAGAATACCTCGACATAAAGAATTGAAAAAAATTAATCAGCACCGTCCCATCAGAACTCAAATACGCTGCTCATTAAAGGAAGATTTTAACATCTGTTCTTTTTTTTCTCGTTTTTGCATCCTGCTGCACATTTTGTTTGAGTATTCTCTGTATGCCAAGACTATGCCTCAGCAGTGGACTCCAGAGCACTGTGTCACGTGAATTTATTTCCCAACAGCACAGTGAATCTATTTATATAGCACCTGTAGACCTAGGGTAGATGTTCGGTTGATTAGGTCAGTAAATGTAAACCATGTGACCAGTATAGCCACAGGGGAATCTGAGACTCAACAATAGCATGACCAAGAGAAGGATCGTGCCCCGATACCATGATCTCATCTCTTGTAATTCTCCTTGTAGATCTCGGAGGCCCTCCAGAAGAGCTACGCTGACTCCGTCCTGTGGCAATTCCTCAGCCTGGGCTACGCTCTCATGCTTTGCCCGTTCGTCATCGTCTTGGGTGGGATGTTCTTCCTGGCCACAGCCGTCTTCTTCCTAGATGACAGAGACAAGGCAGAGAAACAGTAAGTCCCCTTCCAAATTAGCTTCCACCCTGAAGAAAAGCCTGACAAGTTAGTCACACAGGGGAAACCCAAAAGAGTATCACACACAGACTAGTCCGGTGCATTAGGTGATGTATTACATCCTAGGAGGTCTTTATATCTGAAACTGCATTCGTGTAAAGTTGGAAAGTTGATAAGAAACCAGTTTAGTCACATTTTAAAAGATGATTGTTGGCTTTTTTGTAGTCATTGGTGAGCTTTTCATTTGCAAAATGAACTATCAACCTGCTGCGGCAGAAGGACGTTTGAGATTGTGAACACACAATATCACCACAGAGCTCTTTAAAGCGGATTTATCTATGAAAGTTTGCAGGCTGCAGAGAATTATACGAGTTCATCTTTGCAATGTGTTTGTTTGCAGCCAGAGTCAGTACAAGTCTTCAGAGCCGGACTGAAAATGAAAAATCTGGTCCCAAAAAACACACACACACACCAAAAACAATATTGCACGTCTTTTCCTCCACAATAAAGACATTTACTGGAAACTGCAATGACACTGTGAAGATGCTACGGCACTTCACAGCCATGCCCTCGAAGAACCACAGAACATATTCAAGCAATATAAACGTTGTGTCCTTCTGAAGCGGAGCAGCCGTTGTGCGCTCACAGACCATGGTTCAAACTGACCTCTGGGAGCTGTCCAGAAGCTCAGATTTCTAAAACAGTGTGACATGCTCAGACTGTGACACCAGCTCTCCTAAAGCGAGGGGCCGCATCATGGTGCCCGTGTTTTCTTTTTAAAGAACGACCCAATATTAATAGGTTTATTGTTGTTGTTGTTATTTTTACTTTAACCAGACAGATAGCAGGGCTGTTCCCTTAAAGGGTAAAGATAAACACTCTTCCTGGTTTTTATTTTTTTTCACATTCTTTCCTTGAGTCCATTTCCTCCGAGCCTCTCAAAATGACTTCCTTCCTGCGTGATGAAGGGGCACATTTTTAGAAGCATGCCATGTAGCTTCTGGTGGACACAAGATTTTTTTTTCCACAGACCCGACTTGACACTCCCTGTCAGTGTGCATGTTCTTCCCATATTAGGCATTCTTGCCGATAGGACTATATGATGCAGGGGAGGGGGCTGAATTATGTAATTATGTTCCCACTTGATGCTGAAAATCTTTGTATTAATCATCAACTGTTTCAAGTAATGAGTGACAAGAAATTATCAGAATAGGCTTCCTCATCCTTAGGTCAAATATAACCTTAAAATGAGGCATTCCTGTGTTATCAACAACAATACAATATATATACTCAGTTTACAACAAGCGCACAGTGTAGTTCATACATGAAGGTTTCACACAGCCAGGTATTACAATTGATTTCCCTAGCAATCATTAGCTTAGTAACAGTTAGGACTGCGTCAGCACAATATCCACGAAATCCAGGACTTTCAACCAGCCAATTACTGCTTCACAGGGGACGGGAGTTCTGGAGCTTGTGTGCTTATGTCTCGCAAGATCAGGAACATTAATTACACACACACACTTATGTAACAGAAGTAATAGAGGTAACAAGGTAAATTTGAAAAATGTGTTTGGTGTAGGTCAGCGCTTTATTCAGTAAAATATATACAACATCAACAAAAATACCACTCACTTGTTTTTTTCATTTAGAAGAATGCATCACATTGTAGGGTAATCTGCGATTGTTACATCCTGTGCTTTATCAGCACGCACAAAGCTACCAATCTCAACACAATGCATATTATATAATGCACAATTCAATAACAACAATATTACACCACGAGTAGGATCTGAAAGTGTGTTTGTTCACCTCGACCCACAAAATTCACTGCATTTCCCTTAAGCTGGGTAAATTCGAAACAAATCCGACCCACTTCCATCCTACCTCACTGTCCCGCTCTATAAATAAACCCTAAACTGCTCACGGGAAGGTTGCTTTCTATTTTTGATTCGATTTGTGTGGGGTTTTTTTCCCTGAGAAAGACAAATTAAAGCACAGCCTGCATAAGCAGCAGCTTGCTCCTTCCCCGCCCTCCCCGTGCCATCTCCGCCACCCAGACGCAACGGGCCCCTTCGCTCTGACAACAGGCCGCTGTGATCTCTAAAGATGGCTCTGCTTTGGGCTGCGCGTGGGGAGGCTGAACTGTGCATGACTTTGCCCAAACAGCTCAGCAGCTGCCAAGAAGAGATGGGCTCACATGTACAGCCTCCATAACTGGGGAAACTAAAAGTGACAGGGCTGTGAAGTAATCCTTTTTAAGTAATCATTTCTTTCTGTGCACTAATTTAGAGAGCCACTGGACATTTCCTTCAGAGTCTACCGTAGGAGTTTTGCAAAGCTTAGCACATTATGAATCGAGTCACCCGAAAAATACATGGATTGAGTAAGATCCACCTCTCCTGATGTTCTCCTGTCTCACTGCGCTCTCTTTTTCTCCGCAGGCTCAACCAACTGACCAGGTCGCCATCTTCTGTGAAGGTATGAACAGGTAAATGTTCTAACTTTGTAACAGGAATGGATGGGAATCCATGGGAGGTGTTTCTAGGATTTGGGAGTCTTTAGGTCGTTTTGGGGAGACCTGAGAAGAAGCAGTGTTGGATCTACTTGAATCACATTAGGCAACCAAGTAATACTATAATCCATACAGGACAATGTAGGCAAGGATGATGCCAAAAATAAGGTTGGAACTCAATACTAGTTCTCGTGGGCTGACAGCTGAAAACCAAAAAATGTATTCAGGTTTATCCTGCACAGACCCTTCAGGAAACTGGGCCACTGCCACTTTGTCACTAAATTGTTAGACCGACATCAGTGAAAGTCAAATTCTGAAGCTAGTACTGTAGTTACAGACCTAATGACCTGAAATTATACATGTAACAGAGCCAGGAGCCCTCTGTGGATTACTGGGCCTGTTTTTTTTAATGCCAACTCTCCGTTGAGTGGAGTTCAGACATGGAACTGGCAAGTCTTGCCTCACCTGGCTTTGCTTAAATTCCAATGCAGACAAATAGACTTTAGTACCCAGTAACTCAGCAGGGAATAAAGAAATGCCCCACAGAGAAATCAGAGGGCACCCACTTGGCCTCCCTCCCTTGATTCACAACACAGCTGCACAATTCTGCATATATTCAGTGCCTCAGAGACCATTATGATCACCCGAATTCTCCCAATGGATTCATTCGTTTCTATCGATTGCTCTTCTTCTGGGCTTAGATCTCGCTGGCCTTCTCCTATCCTATGCATTTGCCATAGTGCTGCTTGCCGGGCTCACATTGCTGTAGGTCTGGAGCCACGCCAGGGCCTAGCTCCCTCCCTCCCTCTTTCCTGTCCTTATCACAGACAGCCACTCGCTGCATGGAGCCTCCAAACCTAATTACTGGAGCCCTGGTTACTGGGGTGAAAAAAAAAAGAGAGCGAGAGAGAGAAAAACTCACAGGAACCCTTCACACAAGCCAGCGTAGGACAATGGGACTTAAAGCAACAAACTAAAAATAATATTAGGCTAGGGGCTGACTGATTGAAGATGGAGAGAATTTTCCTTTCTTGTTTTTCCTTTAAGGTTATCACAAGAAGCCAACTGGCCTCAGATACCCGCCTTGACCCTTTGGCGGTTTCAGTGATTGTTTTGTTTGCTGGAGATTGCCAAATGGACGGTGTTTGTTATCAGCGTCGGTGTCTGCAGCTTCACCGGTTCAAAATTGTACTAAAAACACCTCAGGCATTAATTACTGTTCAAGCACGTTGCCCCTTCAGTTTGGATGTCTACTATGAATAGGAATCAGGGTGGCGGTTGCAGACTATCAAAGGATTACGGGGCAGCTCTGATTCCCTTCCCCTTAGCCTTATTTCACCCCTTTTGGGTTTCAGAAGTCCGTTGAGAACAATTTGTACTCAAAAGACTGGGGAAAAACATGACCAGGAATGTCAACAGAACTGGTCTCCTGTCTAGAACGTGGGACAACCCCAATGACAGAAAGCACTTCAAGAGAACGCAACCTCAGCAACCGGGATAATTCGAATGCTATTTATTATCCCTATCAAGACAAAATCAATGACCATCTTTATTAGCCAAAGCCTTGGAATTTATAACTAGCACCAATAAAAACCAATCAAGTATATTTCATGTATATTTCAACTACTTCTCCTCTCACAGCCTCTCTTTCGAATGCACGTTAGATATTCAGTGATCAATATAGCCCTGCCACGGGAAGCCCAATGTCAGGAGGTCAGAATCGTTAATGGAAGTGCCCTAGAAAGGGTTACGTAACAAATGGCGTTTCACCCCCACCTGCTAAAATGAGATCATAAAGAATAGTTCAGATCCTGCAAAGTACTCTGGGGAAAATAATTGAATTGGTGCGGATGCCTTTTGATAAAATTAGGTATTGGGGACATAAATTAAGTTGGGGTGTGCGCGCCTGGAGGAAGCAGATGGCAGTATGAAGCAGGCTGAGAACTGAAGCATCCAAGTGGTTTTAATCACTTAATGCATCTGAAGCTATAAATCTTTGGTGTGGAAACCGATATGAAGCTTGGATAAGAGGCTGCAGTCGACACATAAGTGAGGTTGGTTGCCGAGTGATATTGCGGCCCTGGTGCAAGTCACATATTTTATAAGGTGATAATCATCTTCTTGAATATGCATGCCTTTCCAAGACTGGCAGGGTTACTAAAACACAACCACCAGCAAGGTAGACAATGGTTACCTCAAAAGCAAGCATTGAAACGGGCTGCTTTTTACACAAGTTGCCCTTAACTGGCCTGTTCATAGAAACCTTTTGCTTCCCACAGATTAATTGAAAGAAAAACAACGAGGTAATCACACAGAGGAACCGGCTTTCGCTGGTTTATTCTCAACACTCGGGACATGATTAATGCCAGCGCTAAAATACAGGGAGTCAGGGCTCACTCTTTATGCGGTGGACTTTCTGCCAAACAAATGTGCGGCTACCAAGAAAAGCCTTCCTTCAACGCCTTCCGATCGCTGAAAGCCTTCAACAAACCGCCCGCTTTCCAACGCCAGGTTCCTTGTTGACGGCGAAACGGGCCAAAAAACTCCAGCCAAGGTCCAGGCCACAGCACAGTCTCATTGCAGACACAAGGCCGGAGGGGATTGTGTGAGTTGCCTGGTCTCGCAGCAGTCGCTAGAGAGGATGTGGCGTTTGCCAACAAGCCAGGCCCTGCAGTCTGACATGGGACTGAACTACTAAGTCTCAGCTGTTCCAGCACTTGACCGAGTTATAGCGGGCGGCTATCAAACATAATAGGGGTCTCTTTAAGATTATCAGATTCAATTCAAATCCAGTTCAAATATGAACTGGATGTAGGCCTGATTTATGTTTCCCCCCTTGCCAAGCTCTGTAAGGCTTTAAAACAGGATGCAAGGAGGGGTGTTTCAGTTAGATTTACTTTTTATGATTGATACAATAATAAATCTGTTTACCATCACCTCCTCTACGATGACACCGGTGGTTAAAACACGGTTCTGCTCAATCAAGGGTCTGAAAACACTGGCACATGCCAAGCTGTGTGGATGAGCCGGGTTATGGGAATTTTCCTTAATCCAGAAAAACATAAAACAAAATATAGCTAATTATCCAATTGTAAATCCTTCTAATCCGCAGCTAATTATTCTCTCAAGCGCTACAGTAGTCCCTGAAACAAAGTCCTGTGTGGTGTACTGAAAAGGAAAAGTGGTGTTAATGACCAGGCCCAAAGCATTAATCCCATTCCATGTCACCAGGATAATAAATCTCATCTTTAATGTTTATTCTTCCAAGAAAAGCCTTTCAGAATGACATGCTAATAAACAAAAGTGACAGGATAATGGATGCTATGATAAACCCCCCAAAATATTTGAACAAAATTGCAGTATCTGTTCCTATGATTTTTTGGTTATGGATCCCATTTGACTTGTACATGAACAATAATAATCCAGCTCAATGCAAAAATAATTAGAAAGCGATAATTAGAATAACATATTGAGGGCAGAATCAACCTCTAACCCTTCATTGTTGTTTTCTTCCTCAGGTCACAAATTGAGGAGATCTGGAGGATCAGTGGAAGAGGAATTCGCCAGCCGTAAAAACAGGGAGAAGAGGAGATCTCTCATTTGAGAACACATCTCCAGATTAAGATTACAAGTTTTTTTTATTATTATTATTATTTACAGTAACTGTTTCAGAAACTGTTTTCAACTGGAAGCCACACTGATCCAAAGAGTCCTCGGTCTCACAGACGCCAATTATGCGCAAGGAGAGGTGAACCAAAAGAACCTGCATCTCTGAAAATCCCTAACTTGGGCTTTGCTCCCACATTAGCACTATTTGAACATGTACTACAATGCCAATAACCAAACTACTGAAGGGGACACAGGGAACTCGTGCCACTTTCCTCCCTGTTGCAAGTGCCATATCATTAGACTTCTTCGTGGATTCCAAACTGGTCGATATAGGAGGTCACTCAAGAGTCAAATCGCTGAACACAAAAAGACCGAGTCAACTACAATGACCTGAAGGTGTCCAGTTCAGCAAAACTGCAGTAGGAGATCTTTTAGATGTTGTTTTTAGCACTTAAACTCATTACCTGAGATGCTTTCTACAGCTGCATAGAAGGATCCTTGGAAATATGAAATGAAGCAAAAGCTAATGACAGAACTGGACAGCAATCCCAATTTGTTGAATCACCCCCACATTTGATTGTATTTTAAATCACCCAAATACTCCTCTCCAAAGCAGGGATCGGTTTGGGATGCTCTTCTTGCATAGAAAGTCCAGGGGGTCTCCAGTAAAAAGCCAGCACAGAGGATGGATAATCGACAGCATCGAGGAGAAACCGGTCCTGTCCACGACAGAACACCCTGTCCAAGTTTTTTGTGGTTGCGGGGGATCCAATCCTGGAGGGTTGGAGGTTTGCTTTAGCACAGACGGCCACGCAAATTATGTAGAGGACTTTGCGTCAGGACTTTGGCACAAGTCTAGAATGAAGTCACACACTGAGTCACAGGGACGAATGAAGAATGACCTCTGATCCGTACTCTTGTTTCCACAAACTATCTCACAGCTTGCCTTCGAGCTACTGCATCTGAATAACGACCAGTTGAAAAAGCTTTTTATTTTGTTCCACTGGATACTGGTGTCATAGGACTCAATTTGACTTGCATTAAATGAAAAAAGGTCTAAAGAACATTTTTTGGACCCCAAGAACAGGGGAGAAAGATAACTGGAGACAACCTTAAGTTGATGCCAACACTGTTTTGTTTTTTCCACGCACAAACACACAAAAATAACGCACCTTACTTATCTTATCAAAAGCATTACCTGAACACACCCATGTTCACCTGAAGACCAAAACAAACTAGTTATGAAATGCTTTGATGGGGGAAGAAGAGTGACTCCCCCCCTGCTAGTTTCTTTTGGCTTTCTCTGTATTCTGCCAGAGTGTCTGAACGCTGAGGACACGAGTGTTCAGCCTGTGTGCACAGCGGAGTTATATCTTATCAAGCTTCTTTTATTTTGTGATTGTTTAATGGATGTTTTTACAGATATGAGTTTATATATAAGTATATAGAGAGATATATCGTGCCGCAGTTTTTAATATATTGTATACAATAGCTTCAGGATGCAGTGTATTTATACCTTTGTTTACCACAATGAAGAAAAAAAAAGGAGTGGAAGGACATCAGGATCTTCTCACCTTAGTGTGTTTTTTTTATTATTATTGTTGTTGTTTCTGCTATGCCGCCCTCTATGTGGCTTATACATATATAGAATACCATAACAACACCACACCAGAACATCTCAGAGGATTGTGATCCATTATGTGTTTGTTTTATGACATCAGTGGTGTAACACACATGTGGAAATGAAAGGGAAGCGCAAGCTCTTTTCTATTGATCTCTCCTCTCTTTCCTAGAAATGTCCTGAGTCAGCTCTGTGTATTAATTAAACTCCAGAGAAAGCGGGGGTCAGGATAGTTTTGCTGATGATGCACAGAATCCAGATCTGTTGGTGCAAGCACATCCGGACCCTAATTCTGCCTTCCCATTATTATTATTATTTTACTATTATTTTAGCAATTAAAAGGCATCTTTGGATTAACTATTGCACTACACAGATGCCAGATCCTCTAAATTTCATGCATAAAATAAAGAACACATCTCCTTTACAGTCAACAGAACTCTCCACCAAAAAGGAACGAGAGAGAGAGAGAGAAAATGGTGCCAATTGTGGCTCAGGTTGACTTAGAATAGAATTAAAAACAAGAAGTGAGGCTTAAGATTAATTCCTGAAAAATGTTTGAATTATTATTCCAATTGTTGGGATGAAAGTAGCTTTTTTGATTCGATGAACCAAACCTTTCAGTGTCTGCATCCAAAGCGAATGCATTGCTGCCCTACAAGCTAATTAATTCATAGCACTTTTTCATGACAGGTGAGCCAATCGCCCAATTTCTGCAACTGACCTCAGCTCAGTCCTGGGCTTTGTGTGTAAGTGAAGCCCAGACAGATTTTTCCTCATGAACAGGAAAATAAAATAAAAAAAGCTAGTGACATTGGTTGAGCACTGGTATCTCTTGTTATGGCTGAAGAGGGTAGCAGTGGGGGTGGAGATGTTTAAATTGATCCAGGACACAAACTAAGATGAGTCTAACCCTCTCAAGCATGTATTCCACATTGCACTTTTGGACAATCGTTAATAAAACCGGGGCTGTACAGAGATATATCATGTGCACCATTAGGACATACATAGCAGACCCATTAGAAAAGTACAACCCAGACATTGGTCACCCCCAAGCATTTCCCATTTTGAAACCCTGGTTATAAAGTTGCTTTGTGAGTTTCATGTGTTCTGTTGTTATGTATTATAAGAAACTAAAGAAAGCTACATACCTGGTTGACAATGCCAAAATCAGATTCTAGCTCTCCTTTTAAATAATGTTTGTTTTTGTTGTTTTTTTTAAATCAAATGTTAATTAAATAGCACCTGTCCATCACAAAAGTGATCAGATTGTGCGCTTTCTTGTCATACAAGAATTGTGTAAAAAGAGAATCCTATTTCTGATGTGATGCAGAAAAAAGAGACTTTTTATTTTTTAGAGCCAGTGTAATTAAATCTAGGAAGTAACTGTGATACTCCAACACGGAGCAGATGAAATGTACACCTATATGTAAATTATAAAATAAACTTATTTAATCACAAGAGATCGTTTGATGTCTTTTCTACCGCCGTCTGCAGTCCTCGAAAATCAGGGGAAGTCAATTATATCAATGTTCAGTGCAGTTTGTCTGCTTATGCCTAAGTATATTATTTCATAACAGATTGCCACACTGCACACATAAGGCATTAACTGAAACCCAAATGCACACTTAGGAAGAATACAGTAACTGATAAATCAACATTAAGGCCCATGCTACCTTTCTGTGACTTGGCTTTTAAAGCATTTCAATAAAGCACGCAAATTCCCACTGCCACGCAAAAGATACACACAATCCACCATCGTAGATATAACATGCAATAGGAAGATGAGGATAAATGTAATAATTTACCCCAAAACAGCCAGAAAAAAAACTTGAAAGTCCCTGTTTGTGCAAACACTTGCTCACCAGTGACTGACTGTGTATGGCGGTCACGTTCCTGTTGCGCAGATGTCCGCAGATGTGCGCTGCTCTGCCAATGGGATCGATGGGATTGTGCAAATGTGTGCAGAACTAAATGAAACCAGCAAACTCTCCTTCAGGCTCAGTAGAGGAGTGACTAATAACCACTTTAATGGATATCAAAAATATAACATTAAAATAAAGTAGGGTATCTATTATTTACAGTGCTTACACATTTTAGTAAGGCAGTAAATATAGGTCATTAAAGAAACCACCGACATCTTGTATTGTTTTTATAATCAAGTCTGTGAACTGGAGGCATATTTCTTCGATGACTGAACTGATCATACAGAGGAAATAGTCTCCAATAGTAAGCAGTTTTAAGTCTTGTAGTAGAGGTAGTAGCAGTAGCTGTAGTAGTGGTGATTTTATCAGGCCTCAGAACGGTACAAAACTGACTAGGCCTCAAATCAAGCAGCTCACTGTCCGGGTCAGGCTTGGGATCGCAGCCCGCACCTCGCCTGCGCAGCTTTATTAATAACACTGTTTAATGAAGGTCAATGGTGCTCAGTGTTCTCAGGGCTAAATGAATACATTAAGGCTAGTCTGGGATAAAAAAAGTACATGCTAGATAAATGGACTGACAGCACAGTCAAATGAGCACAGAAATCCTTTTCAGTTTTTCATACCAATTTATATATACATTATGAATATATATAAATTCACCAGTTAGTAAGGGTGGAGCACAATTAATGAAGGACCGCTGTGTTCCCATAATGTTAGTGTAGTGAAGCTTGTTTCCTGATAAAGCCCACTAATCACACATATAAAAGCACCAGGCACAGCGTGTTTGTGCTCACATGCCTGTGCTGCCCTACAGAGATGAAGTGAGCGCTTTTGTTGCATCTCGGCGTTGATTCAGGCGGATACTCTTACGGTTTGTGTTCCTCTCTTATTGACACAGGGTTTACAGAGAACGACCGGATTAAGAACGATGAATGCCAACACACACTAAAGGCACCGCTTCCTATTCAGCCGTCTCTCCTTGATGTCTTTCAGATCAAAAGGGTCTGTTTTCGGTGCTGCCTAACGTCCGGACGGTTACGTTTACAGTACTTTCACAAAGTCAACACACACAACTATAGGACGAGTATGAGGTAGAAATCCAGAGGGTGTGGGCTGTGGAGGGAGAGCCTGTTCTGACAGATTTTTGTATTGTCCTTAGTGATTAATTGGGTTTTTCTGTAGCTTGTTTGTTTTTCAAAGCATTGACCATCTCTGTTCTTAAATCCATTAACAAAAACAGTGTTTTGTCCCCCTCAAAATATAAGGCACAAGCCCATATTCATTAGAAGCGTACAGTCACAGAATACTAATACATTAAAAAGTAGAATATAATGCATAGTGCATGTGCTCTGGAAACCACAGACTTGGATCTGAAGGTCAAAGATTTCATTTAACGCATAATTGTACCATTTGAGCTAGATAGTATCTCGAAGAATAGATTTGGGAAAGAACAAGCTTTGAATGCTGTCATGTAAGTTTGGCTTTTAGAGAAACCACAGAAAAATGACTGTACACAATAGCAATCATAACAACAATAAACAATGAACGATAAGTACACTAGACTCAGTCAGAGCCAGTGTATCAGTTGACTGGAGGGAAACGTAACTAGAAGCAAGAGGCTCAAACAGCAGAAGCTAGCATTAGCAAATAAAAACAAATCATAAATCACTCCCAATAATCTTCAGGAACGCCTACAGCAACACTCTGTGATGAAAACACAGACACCGGTGACTGAGTAGAACAATAAACTAGAAAATAAAAATACAAGCGAAGAGTGCTGCCGAGCATGCAGAAGGGGAAATAATGTGGAGAGATCCGTAGAAAGAGGACCATTTGCTTAATTGGAGCTCTGACAAGCGAGCGAGATGAGCACGAACAGATAAATAACTTCCCCAACGAGACGTGCCCAGGAATACATCGAGGGGAAGACATTCGCCTGGCAAAATCGAGTGCAATCTCGGCCGTCGTGGATGAATGCAAATTAGACACCAATTGTGGAAGAGGACCTGTGTGAGAGCCTCCTGTCAAAGGAAGCGACCATGCTGTTGTGGTGATGTGGTTGCACATCGGGATTGCAGAAAGGGACCCCTAAATGATCCCAGCTTTTGCCTAATTAACACACACCGCAATACAAGATTTGTAGGAACACATGCTCGAAATGTTGTTAACCATCCAGTTCAATAATGGACAAACCTAATGTAGTATCACCTGGTTACACAGCCATCATGAATGAAAAGCAGAAGACTGGATTAGTTTAAATGAGATCAGCATAGAGGGATTTACAGAGAAGAGAGAGAGAGAGAGAGAGAGAGAGAGAGAGAGAGAGAGAGAGATGGTGCCAGATTTGTTTGGTTGCAAAACCAACACTGGAATTTCTTAAAAAAGAACTGGAAAATATAATTGGATTACATTTTAAATATTGCTGCTGTGTGATGCATCATCGTGGATAGGGTCTCTCTTGTAAGAGTCATGTGTGGCGTAAAGACAAAAAATAACACTTTAGAGTGAGCCAAGCAAATAACACATAAAAGCACGACAATTAAGAAATATCATAACAGAAAATGCTTTTCAACAAAGATTTAGCTTTCAACTAAAGTCATGGCTGGTAATGAAGGGAAACAAGAACAAAAGAAAGTAGGGAGGAAAGCAGGTGGGCTCTAGTCCAAGGCCCCTCGTCCGATACAGCTTCCTGACAAATTCCCAGTATGAAGGGAAAATTCACTTCACAAAGTCATATTAGGAGAATGCAATTTCTCAGAAACGAAAGACAAGCAAATCTCCAGGTACATTGACTTTCAACATGTGGAGAAAAAACAAACCTCTACAGCCTGTGAGTGGAGCACTGCTACTTTAAAACGGTGCCAAGCGAGGGGGAGTGTGTGTCTCTCTCCCCCTCCAGTCCCTCACACCTCGGCTGTGAATTTCTCAACTTTGCAAATGACACACAGCCGCCGCTACATTGGCTGTGGAGCTTGGTTGTCAGTAGCGGCTCCAGCAATAGCATCTCTGCCACACAACAACACACACACATTTCTATGTTAAATTTCAGATGTTAAATATTTCACCAGGGCAATAATCCTCCCTTCATTTCAGGTTCCTTCTTTCAATGCAAAAACAATGCTTACAGAGACTTCATTTCTTTTCCGAAAAGGGTAATTATTTCAGATGAAAAGGGCTATTTTTGCCAAGAGTAGCAATTAATTTTATGCAAATGTTCAACATATGCACTGCCATACGTATATTGGAATTGCTGAAGCAAATTCATTCATTTACACATCCTTGCAAAGCATTTGAATAAGATACACTTTGCTGCAAGATGCAAATACACAATGGACAACAAACTGAGTCTAACAAGAGGTCCGATTAGGATTTGTATACCTGCATGGTATACAAATTGAACCTTCGCTCACAAAGAGAATAGTTTGAGGCAAGGTGGAGGCATTTAGGCAAGGAGCTTCACAAAAACTAGGATGAGATTCTGCAATGCGTCCCATACCTGCCTGTATTTAAACTACCAACTGAATCTGATTAGCTTCTCAGTGCATTGAATGAATTGTCCTGTGCTGTAACTCACAGTGATGCCTGGCTGTGGGCTGCTACTCTAAGCGCAATGACTGCGCTGGTTCACCTTCTGCTGTCAACACATATTCTAATCACCATAATGAGCTCCATTGAGAGCATCTCCCTGCCTCCTCCCTCACAGAGACCTCTCAGCCAGGGACCGCACAGCCTGGAAGTCATTCACCCACCCCCCTCCCTCCATTCTTCAGCTCTCATCCCCTCGCTGGAAGCACGGCAAATGCAAAATCATTCATAAAGCCACGTGATCACGTGCAGAAACACAGGGACATGCATGTGAGGAACAAACACACTAGGGCAGATGTTACAGCACAGAAGCAGCTGAGCGATCCCACACACACACACACACAACCATATACATGAACCCATATGGCCTCCCAAACACATATCTGAATAATGCATAGCCTACATTTATTGCCACCAGTGTAAAAGGAATAAATACCATCTTCGGATTCCTTTCATTTATTTTCTTGCTTGTTTAAAAAACGAACAAGCTCCGCTGAGAAGTGAGATTATTATTATTATTTTTTTTTATTTCTTGAGATGCAGCCCAGCATAGAAATGTAATCAAACCGAGTCCGCACATGGCTCTCAGTCCATTTAAGAGCTGCGCTTTAGCTATCTGCATTAAAATCAGGATCAAAATTAATCCGTTTCAACAAAAGACACATTAATTATTCTCCTTGCCCATCTTGTTACCTGTGCCTATTGGTTGAAGTCTACCATGAATATGTGTATCGCCATTTCATTTGAACCTAAATCCTTGAGACTTTAAAAAGGTAACTCAGCCCCCTTTCAACGAGGAACCAAGCAATGATGTTCTGACTACAACTACTGCATATGGCCAACTTTTTGTTTTCCCAGGAGATCTCCATTTGAACAGATGTCTGAGGATTGTCTGTGACATTGTAATTTGTGTAACCCAACAACCTGAGCCCTCAAAACGATACGCTACTGTGACTGCAGTGCAACCAAATCTAGACAATGTCAGATTGGTAGAATGGTACAGTTGTACCACTAAAACTAGCATTAAACCGACCAAGAGCTCTGATCGTCAGCTTGTTTAATTCTGGAAGGAGGTTCCTTATAATTCTGGCCCGGCCTACAAGCAGAGCTCACACCTCTTCCACTGGTTTTCATTAGTTCTTCTCAAGATCTCTTACATAAACTGGGCTATTCATCAGTGGAGATCACCCGGTACGTATACAATACTCTAGAGCTTAAACATTCCCCCAAGGCGCCATTACTAAGCCCTCATTGTCAGCCTGCAAGAAACACATCCTCACGTCTCGTTTGTGTGGGTGGCAGTTGCACAAGAACAACAGCCAGAGAGACAACGCTCCTTTGCCGTATTGTGAGCACCTGATTGAAACTGTAATCACAGGCCAGAACTCTGATCGCACCGCCACAGCTGCCTGCCTACCTACAGTGCCATTCACTCCTCTGCGCCCAAGGCCATATCGTGTTGTTTATATTAGGCCTTAACGATAGCTGTCATAAATTGAATAGCCCCAGCTATCAAACCGTACGTCTGGGTTCAGTGGTGAATGTGTCGAGGCACGATGGCTTCCCCACGGCCATTCATCGACAGATGCTTCGTCTTCCGTCTCTCTCTGCTGGCTGGCAAACCTTCTGGAGCTGTGTGGCCCCCCGCTGCACCGCAGGGACCGGAGAAAAACTGTTTCATCACACACTTCAGGGGAAGAGGGATACCCCCTAATGCCCAGAGTGCAGAGTGCATCTACAAGGTAAAAAGATATCCTGCTGTCTTGTTCCATTTACATCTTTGAATCTCTGCATGTTTTAGAAGGAAAGCATGCATCTTACACATATATTTTTCATAGAATCTTGAGCCTTGTGTATCGGATTCGAATCAAATTCACCAGGGTTATACAGCAGCCGTTTAAGCTCCAGTTACACCAGATAGACACCAACAGGCATTCAGGTAAAGATATGTGTGAGAATTGATCAGGACGCTAGATCCCCAGGCAGCATGCAACGGTAAAGATGGAAGTGATTGACAGGAAGTTAATTTATAGTGCGTTGGCGAGCTGGGATAGCCACAGTGGCTAGCAAATAATACATAATAATCGTAATAAATTCACACATGCACACACAAACAACACGGCTCTACTTTATTCCAGCACATCTGTTCATAACGTTCTGGCGCTACCAGGACACAAGCAGACAAGGCTCAATTTCATTGCAGGCAGCAAGCCGTGAAATGACTATCAATATAAACTAACAGAGCACAGTCGCTGCAGTGGGGGGTGGGGGAGCGCCGGTTCGAAACTGGCTGATGTGCAGCTCAGCTCCCAATAGCTCGTGTTGCTGCACTTCAGTGAGTCGACTGCAGATAACAAATGGCCAGTGAGGGAGTAGGAACATGTGCCTTATAGCCTAATAAATTGGACCAGGAGTGCAAACTGTTTATCCGGGATTGCATTTCAGCTCTGATCAAACTCTTCAATCCCTCTTTTGATAGGCCAGCACTGAAATGCCACCTTGATCTCTATTATCTGGTTATGCACCTCGAGTAGGGTTTGACTCCCCTCGGGTTTTTCCCATCCCCAAAACAGTTCTGCAAAGCTTTGTTAGATGCATCAGATTGCATCTTCGTTACAGGATGGGGGTCCAAACAGATATCGTTCCATCTTTGCGAATCACACAAAGGAAGTGGAATTCAACAGATCGAACAACCAGACAGATAGATGTCATAAGTTCCGGTCTTTTTTGTGTGTTTTGGATTGCCACTGCCCTTCTATCCGACCCAGTTGGAGAACATGACAACCAGCTCAAATACAGACAGTGACCAACAGAGACCTTGTAGCCATTTTGGGATGTGTAATTTTCATTTAACGAGGAGCCGTGACTAGCTGGTCAATACCTGGAAGTGAACAATAAGCTGTTTGAAGAGGAACCGCTGGCTGGACTCAGGTCAGCCTGCTGGGACAAGTGCGGTACCATTCTGTGGGGTTATGTGTGGGAGTGATTGTGCCGGAGCAGGGGTGCATGGGAGAAGGTGGGGTCTGTGCATGGCAGAGGACGTGAGGGTTAGGATTCGGTGTAAACAGCAAACCTTGCCAGACCACAGCAGGTAGGACAACCCGCCCTTCCCAAAACAGAAAACAAATCGAAGCAAAGGAAAAGGTGGCATTGGTGGCGCTCACAGTGCGGTTTGCTGAGTGGGATTTACCTTGGCATGGTCCTTGTGCTCGATCGCCCTGCAATCCATCTCAGCCGCGGCGCTGTCCCCCTCTCTGTGCCGTGCAGAGGATGCCGGTCCCTCTGGGAGAGTCCTCTGGGAGGCATTCACATCCCCGCCATGGTCACACAGCTGAAGGCCAGGGCATCTTCTCATTGCCTGTCCGTGTTACCCACAATTCCCACACCACTGAGGAAGCACTAAATCGCCATTGCTTCAGTATACAAAACTAATTCAGCTTTGTGTTTATACTACATTGTATACTACAGGAGTCCATGCTAGAGGTGGGACAATAGACACGGCCACAGTTTACAAACACAGCACTATTATTTATTTAGGAATGATTTCCCCTTCAAGAAAAATCAACCTCTTCACAGCCCATGATGTGATACGTTCCCTCACTGGAAGATGGAGACTCATCTCAAATTGTTAGTGATTTAGTACATATGCAAATAAGTCACACACAACGCCCAAGAACTGACTCGTCCTCCACACACATTTTCTGGGCACGACTGGGAGCAATGCATGGGTTAATAGGTGACAGTCGACTCCCCCTGCGAGAGCTCGGCAGGGGTCCCAGATCGGGTGTGATTAATGCTTTTATAAACCCGACTAGGAAAGCAACACACAATGGGAGGAACCTGACGGTGACCTCTCAGAGTTCAGCTCGCTGGAGGGGTGGAGAGTTCCCACCGCGATCAGAGACACGAGTCCAACAGGTGTATTGTCTGAGACCAACTGGTATATGTATGCCACGTTCGGTTTAATACCTCATGCCAAAACCACAACAAAGGGCCGGTACAAGGCTGTTTTAAAGCCGCCATCCTCGGCGAACCCATCTCAGCCGCGGATCCCAAATCTCCAGGGCTGGCAGCCTGCCTTGTGGTTGAGATGTGCCTTCAGACTGTTCCCTGTTTCGACCTCTTACACATCTCTCGGGAATGTCTCAGGTTTCGAGGCACACACCTAGGCAGTCGTGTTTGTTGTTGTTGCCACTGTGCGGTGAGGCCGACCTCTGTTTTTAGCACCAGCCCTCAGCAGAGTTAAATACATTTATATTCATGGGTAAAAACCCATCCTTAAACCAGACAGGACATTTAGGTTCCGCTTCTGCTGCTGCTGGACACGTCGGCTGGCTTTTATTAAGGAGGAATGACAGCTTACAAATGAGCGTGTTCTGCTGGAGCTCTGGCATGAATGCGACACTTCTAATTGGCGGTTTGTAATCCTTCTCAGGCTGAATTTGCTCTTGCCCAGCTGTACCCTGCCTGTCTCCATGTCTCGGCTTGTCACCGAGGTGTGGGGTGGCGATCACAGCGACACAAAGATCCCTCCGTTAAGTGTCTCTAGTCGTCTCCTGTCAGGCTCAATGGCTTTAAATACATCACTTCCAACATGCGCGTCTTGTATGAGCAAGATTCCCGTGTGCAAGACCGTGTGTATTTAAAGCAGTGACCAGATTGCATAAATATGGAAAATAAACATATAGACACTTTTTCTCTCTCTCCTCTCTCTCTTGCATAACAGTCACCCTTGCGTTATTTCCACTCCAGCTAACGTTGATGACAGCTTGGCTTCTCGATACTCTCCCAGGATCAGCTCCAGCACAGACCTCCGCCCTGCCTCCCTGCCAAGCGCTTCAGAGAAAATTAATTCTCGTCATTTTCATCTCTTTATAGAATATATTGACTAGAGGAACCATTCGTCGGGATTTGACAAGGTGTGATGACTCTCTTGATGTTTAAAGTGGCTTACTGGGGGATTTATTAGCACAAGCCCTGTAAAACGCATCCAGAGTCTTCCAGTGCGATTTCTCATGCGACAATTGAACATTATGTATTATTCTAATCAGAGGCAACCCCAGGAGGTGTTCAGCTCAGCGCTTGTAGTGGCCTGCTAGTCAGTCGTAGCAGATCTCATACACACACACACATTTTCAATCGTGCTTTAAAAAATAATTTCTGAGATTCTTGCTTATAAATAGGGGTGAGACACACACACACATTTTTTATCAGCTAGACTAATTCAGTTTACAGTCACCAGTGTCACGTCTCCTCTACATTTGAATCACAGACAAGTGCGCATGCGTGTATTCTTATTCACTGACAGCTTTCTCATATTCAGGGGGTTTTCTGGGTTAAACCCGAATCCTAAAAATAGGGTGGGGGGGGGGGAATCTGTTTAAATCAGATAAAATAAGATTTTACAAACCACTATGCCTGTAATCCATCGAGCAAGAGTTGATAAGGAATCTCTACAATGCTTGCAAAGAGAAAAATCCATCCGAGTCAATTTCCCAAGGACAAATATTGGCATATCGTGAAGAGAGATTTGATAGATCTCCCTGTGTCGCTACAGCTGTTTAAGTGACTAACCTGTCTTTTTATCCCTCCTAGTTAACATCCTGACAGACTTTTGCTTGACAGTTTGTGTTACTCTTGTTCTAAAGATGTCTTCTGTCATGCATTTTGTCTGTTATGGATGGGTGGGATTGTGTTCTCTACAGTGCGTTGTTTAAAGAGCATCAGCGGATGGCTTCACTAAAAGGGATATAGAGATTTGTTTTTCTGTTTTGCTTAATTTAGTTTTTTCAGTAAATCTCGCTCGCAGCTTTACAGTTCAGTGTAGCAGCTGCACAGGTGTTGACTAAAGATGGTATCTTCCTTTTGGGGAGAAATCGGGTTAAGCCGTGTTTACGAAATCTCCGAACAGGCCCACTTGTTTTGCTGAGGCATAAAACGCTCGAAAAATGAACACTCTCTATCTCTGGTAATCAGTTCAAGCGCCCTCGTAATTAAAGAGATTAAAAACCACAGGCAGGGAAATGCTGCCTCCCAATCTCTGTCAACTCCCTGCCCCCCCCAAGTTTCTCTTGCCCAGTATTTGTGCACAAGTCAAACAGTGTCCTGCAGACAGCCCTCTCTCTGTCTGAGGGCCGCAACTGTGGCTTAGAGAGAAGGGGGGGTCCCTTTGAATATCCCAGTGCCAGGATCATCTATTTTCGATCCTTTTCAACAGTCCGGGCTTTTGTTCGTTTGTTATTTTTACACACTGGCTGTCTGTTAGTATCTCCACAGTGTGAGTGCAAGCTTCACTGCCGTTTTCCAAAGATACAGGCCCCTAAGTCAAGAATATAATTCAAGAAAGGGCATCTGGGGACGCCTTTGCAAAGCGTATGTGAAAGTTCCTTTATTTGACTTGTAACAACACGAAGGAATCCTTCACAAACCACCAAGTTGAGTCGGGTTGTGTGTATTGAGCCCAACCAACACGGTGGGCAACCTATATACACACTTGAGCAGAAGTACATTTTAAAAAGAACTGGCAATGTGGGTCATCTTGGTTGGCCCACAATGCAACTGTTCACCAAACAAAGGCAGCTCACGGGAATGTCAGAGCTGTGGACAACATCTGGGGGACAGATTTCACCTAGGTACGCACACTCGGGTTTCTAAGGTGCCCCTAACCTTGTCCTGAAACGCCGCAGACATTTTAAAAACAGCGAAAGAAGCAGCTTTCTCTTTAGTTCACAAGGTTGCTTCCACTCAGAGGGAAGCCATGTCCTCCCATTACCTCGCAATACAGAGTGCCTCATAAATCACACGGGGTATAAATACACCTGTGCCCGACTCCCACTGCTCTAATAGCTGCACTATTTTAACTGCCGACCTCTGTGTTTGAACGCAGACAAAGGTGCAGCAAAGATGAGTCCGTGGGTTACTGCATATGACAAGTCTGACATCTAGTGGATTCACAGCAGTACTGCAGCTCTGCTTCTGCCTACTGGTCCCCTATACACCTCGACCCACCATATAAGCGAATTCCGATATAATGCGATAAAGCAAAAATGGTTTAGAAAGTGGAAACACAAAGCTGAGCGCATTTACAGTTATAACTTTAGTGCTTGCAGAAAACTGTTTTTTATGCAAAGTTGACAGTTTAAATCCATTGATTACTTTACCCTTTTAAGCTGAATTTTAACCTTTGCTATAAGTACGAACTCCCATCTCCATGTTTTCAACGGGAACCACCCACTGAGAAGTCATGAATGATGGCCATCGCAAAATTGGTGAAAATAAAAATAGTGGCATAGCACAACACAAGACAAACAGAGGCCTTTCACAGAGTTTCATGTGCAGCCTATTGCGACTTTAATTATGTTTAAGAAGAAAGTCTACAAAAGGGAGAAATATTCACTACATTTGGGGGACAAATATACATCTGGGGTAGGAGAAGTAGGAATAGTAATAATGATGATGGCAATAGTAGTAACAATCCATAAATGATCTTCACATACTGCTGATGTTGCGGGTGTAGCTCTGGATGCAGGTCTGGAAATGGGCGGGGGTGTTGTGCTCGGGCTTCAGCAGGATGACGTAGCACTTCGGGGCAAAGTAGCCAAGCAGGATGCCGTACAGGCTGGCCAACACGGAGCCGGCGTTGATGGCCGAGATGTACTTCCCCTTGTAGATCAAGTAGGCGGTCAAGTACAAGATCCAGGAAAAGAAGAAAATGAGCAAGCTGAAGGTGATGCACTTGGCCTCGTTGTAGTTCTTGGGCAGGTCGGTCCCGGCGTAGGAGAAGACGAAGCAGAGGACGCTGAGCAGTGCCACGAACGCGATGACGAAGACGAAGGCGTATGGGTTCCCGATGTCGCACTCGCAGATGATCTGGTCCTTGTAGGATCTGGTGTTGTTGAACGGCTGGGGGGCTTTGGTGCCGATCCAGACGGCGCACAGGAGGGCCTGGAGGCTGGTGATCGTCACGACCGCCAGCCACTGCCCGTGGTTCTTGACCCAGAAGTCGTAGGCTTTGGGCAGCTTGGAGGCCATCTTGAAGATGCACACGATCTGGAAGGAGCGCACAGCCAGGCAGGAGAGGCAGGCAGTGTAAAACACAGCAAACATGGGGTTGCGCAGGATGCACTTCTCCCACCGGGGCTGCTCAAAGTAGAAGAAGATGCTGAGACCGGACAAGCTCAGGCAGCCCAGCATGAAGAAGCACATGTTCCCCCCCGCGGACTTCACCACCGGAGTGTTGCAGTGCAGGGCGAAGACGAGGGCCACGGCCCCCGACAGAGTGAACAGCGTCCCCGCGGACATCAAGACCAGGACAGACAGGGTCTCGCCGTAATGAAGGTACTCCACGGTCCGCTTGTTACACGACGTGCTCCCGGGGTCGGCCCACTCATCCTCTCGGCACTCCTTGCAGGTGTAGGGGTCGGCTGTAAAGCAGGAAGCCAATCAGAAAAGTGGGATGGGGTTAGGAAGATTATCAAAAGAACGCAGGGGAATGATAGTGTAGCTTTTACTATAACAGTCAGATACGTTAGACTTGGGCTACCCCCTAGAAAAACTAATCCAGATTAGCAGGGACACACGGACCCGGGGACACAAATGGAAACTGGCATTCAAAACAGAAAACAGGAGTCACTTCTTCACATAGAGAGGCGTCACAATCTGAACAAACTCCCCAGCGATGTGGCTGAAGAGACAATTTGGGAACGTTTAAAAACACACTGGATAGGATCCTTGGATCACTTAGTTATTAATGGACACCAAACGAGCACAATGGGGCGAATGGCCTCCTCTCGATTCGACACTTTCTAATGTTCTTATGTTTCTTATGTATAGAGGGGCTCAGCAGGAAAAAAAAATAGCAGGACCACCTTCCACAAAATGAATTTGCAGCACGATGTTCATGCCCATCCCGACAGCAGCTAAGTGGCTACAGCAAGTCAGGAAACAGGTGTCGGGGTCCTTCACCCCCTAGGAAAAGTCATGGACACAATAAAACCTGACACACCTGTGATATTGAGGTACGTCCCATTAGCGCAGATCTCGCAGTCGAAGCAGCACTGGTGAACTCCAGCTGTTTTCCTCCTGTAGCCTGTCTTGCATTCCACCGAACACACGGATATGGGGACCTGCAACAAAGGGGCCACTCGGGTAGAAAAGAGACCCTCAAGCTCTCAGGTACTGCCTGGGAAAGCTTTCTGAATCTGCTCAGCGTGTAGGAAATCACCCCATTTACTAAACTGTTATCTCCAGAAAAACTGGACTATATCAGACCTCCGACCTAACCGCATTTGATAAATAATAAACCTAGTACTTGAATGCAAGTGTCTGTTGTCCAAGTTAGATGTTGTTTTCCTTTTTTAATCAGTACAAAATCACATTCAGGTAACTGTCAGGACAAAACTCTGGCTAATGTAAATATGCAATAGGCGGAGTTAGAAGGCTGATGTAAAACTAAAGGAAAACTATTCTCTATGTTGTTCGAATTTTCTATGAAGCTTGCATGATCTAGTCTGCCTCAAGCACCGCGGAGCAAATAATAGGAGATATTCGGTGTAGTAAAGATATTTGCTGTTCATGCATCCAAAATACAAATCTAAAACCTGATATAAATGTTTTGTAGTTCAGTTCAAAAGAAAAGCATCTCTCAGTGATGCTGTTTGCAAAGACTAAATCAGCAACTCGTGTCTGCACCCTTACCGTTCCATTGGTGTGCCAGCGAATGAGCTTTTCATCCAGAATGAAAGGATTCTGCGGATCTGCTGAATATGAACCGATCGTCTTGTATAATTGAGGCATGCTCTTGTCCCACACCACTATCTCGTAGTTGGGGGGCGGGTCTCCATTTTCGTCAAACTGCACCGTGTAATTGAGCAGGTCGAACTTGACTGTTTTCAGTTGTGAAAAGATCTGCGGTCAGAAAAAAGGAAAGAGGTAATCACACACAGACATATTTTGTTAAATACCCTGGACTGTAGTCCTTTCCAGTTTGCAGCAGGTGTATCACAGGAAACAGATTTAAAGGAACAGCCTAAAACCAATGTCTGAGCAGTATGTTATAGTGTTTAAACAAATTATTGAAAAACAGCCCCTTTTTGGATAAACTATGGTCAGTTACAAACAATCTATTGTGGAAAAACATGGCGGCACAGACTTACCATGTAGGGAAGAACTTGCCCAGACCTCTGGCATCCATTGTTGTCACATCCCAGCAACGAGTGCACAGAATGGGCAAATGCATAGACAGCTGAGTAAATGCTGAAACTGTACATGGGGTCTTCTGCCGCAATGTCTTCGGGGTTTGCTTTAGAGCAGAGCAGGCATTCTTGGTTACATCTTTCTCGGTCCTCCTGTGCCACGTTTATACACGCCACCCGAGAGCTCTGCGCCATGGATCGCAGGACAAACTCCCTGAAGCCGGGCAGAGGAACGATGGTGATGGTTATCCCTATGACCGTGCCGATTGTCTGGATTTTGGAATCCATGAGCAGCTGTCGGTTTAAAGACCAGGTCTCGCTGCCGATCCAAACTTTACCCGAAACGTTGTGAGCGATGGCTGCTTGGATGAAAGAGACGGCGGATTCCGTACTGGCAAACACCACGATCGTGTTGATCCTTAAGAAGGTGATGTTGGAAAACAGGTTGGTCACAGCGGCTGGCTCCTGCGGGATTATAGCCTCGTACGCCACGCAGATGCCAAACGAGTCCACCTGCTGCTTCAGAGCCTGCAGGCCGTCGTTGCTGTAGTCGTTGCCGTCGCCGATCAGCGCGACCCAGTTCCACTTGAACTTCTGCAAAACCCGCAGGATGGCTTGCACTTGGTGTTTGTCACTGGGGATGGTGCGGAAATGCGAGGGGTAGAGGTTTCTGGTGCTCAACCGAATGCTTGACGCCCCGTGACTGAGCTGTGCAGTACAAACACAAATATATAATCAGTATGGTCTTTATTCCGCTTTGGACAACAACTGACACCAATTTGAAGATCATAAATGCACAACGCGTATCAATTCAGAAACAAGAGCAGACGCCCAGCCCACAAAAACATACAAATTGTGTTTACCACAGGGAGGAGGTAGGGCGCGAAGATCGGCGTGAACACCAGGTTCTTGGAGCTGACAGATGTGCCGATTACAGCCTCCACTTTGGGCTGGTAGTCGATGTAATATCTCGGCACTTGCACAGATCCGGTGGAGCGCACGGAAATGTAGTCGATGATTGCCTCAAGGTTGAGGAAGTTAGAGCAATAATCAAAAACCTCGTAGCCTAAAAACACACCGGGGAGGAGGCTGGTGGAGTTGTTGATCTCCTCCACGGCAAACCTGAGGACCTGCAGTTCTTGATAGCCTGAAGGAGAAAACTCATATCTACAGGAAGTAAAGTATAGATTTAATGTTGGAGTGTTTACATTTATTTACTTGATACGTATCTAAAAATGCATTTTAGACAAATACTTACTAAACTGGTAGCAAATTTGTCTGAGGGTTTGTTATGCTGTTTATTATTGGTTGAAGGCTGCTTTGCAACATAAGTTATCAGGAGATAATGTTTAATTTCCTCCTAATGAGAGTGGAGGGTCAGTTAGTGTTGTTTCAACTACTAAAACTGATTATACAAAATGCGCATCTCACTTAACCTTAACATTCCTCTGGCAAATAGTCTCATTGTATGACACACTATAGCACGGCTTTATAAAGCCCTGGAAGGTAATATTCCTTTTGTTAGTAGTATGCATCGACTTTTAGACTGGGTTAATCAATTATGAGCAATTATTTAAAATAGTATTTTCCTCTTGAAGTTAATACGTTTTTATATGAAAAGGCAAAAGTATCCACATAAAATGTCCATTTGCCAGCTAAAAGTATTAAATATTAAAAGAAAATTATCCACGTTACAATTACATTTTTGCTAGGACCAGTTCCCCTAATAATTTGAAAAAAAAAATATATATATATCAAACATGACACTTCTTAGGGGATGCACAATTATTGCAGTATACTTACTGGTGGCATTGCAGTACTTCTGGCCTGTTGTACGCAGTGTTAATGCGAGCAACATGGATTTGAAACAGTGCTCCCAAAGTGTAATTCCCACATAAACTGAAATCTGACGCCCCGCACACTTCTCTGGCGTTCACCGTCAGCCCACACACGGCTACAAGACACAGGAGCAGCGCCAAACACTGTGTTGCTGTGACTGATCTCTCAAGTTCACCCATTTTCTTCTATATTTTTTTTCCTGAAACGCTCAGCTGCCAGCCCTGGCAAGTTGATCTCTGATGTTGTTCTTACTGCTGGGATTTAAACTCAGCACTGCCGCTGTCAATTATGTTTCTGACCACCTGGTTTGACTTTTCCCTGGGACTTTAAAAAGAAACATACTGGCGTCGCAGGAGGCTACTGGCCCAGGTGATTTGTAATTCTGCGGTAGAGGATACAGCTCATTATCACAGTAATCAAATCATCAGCGCAGGTGCTCATGAACATGTGGTTAAGCTTTGTATTTGCAAATGTAAACCATGCAAAATACGGAAGAGACAACAATAAAGAGCCTTGTTTTTCAGTAACAGGGGTCAGTCGTTCACAGCACACACTCCATCACGCACGGATCTGGGATTTATACTGTCAAATATATTTTGTATATATAAGTTATTGAAACAATTATTCATTTTTTTTTTTTTTTATTTAAACCTTGCAGTACTATTTTAACTTCACTGTCAGAATATTTGGAAGGGAACATGCACATGATACAGCAGCTACGGGGGCCAAAATACAACCTCCTTTCACACAGGGCATGTTGATGTAATTCACTCTTTATTTTAACAGAATATTCACAGCTAAAATGTGTAAGGAAATCTCTAAATCAAGTACAGCCAAGAACTGCCACAAATCAAAGATTGCCAGTATGTCAGGGTGTAAAGTAGGGGTTTTGGGAGAAAAACAAAATGCATACAGAGCAAAACACAAACCGAAGGCACATGGAATCTGGTTCACAAGGATGGATGTCTCCGTTATATAAGCATAGCTTTGTATGAAACCTTGGACACATTTATGACTGGCCTTACAATTAAATGTCTTGTTACAGTGACTAAAAATTCAGAACCAAAATCAATGGTGGAACAGCAAACTAACTGGAGGAAATAGCTGTGTTTCTAGAAGAATATCTAAGACATCCAGTGCTTGTACATGAAAGGAAGCTGCAGCCACGTTTTGCAGGAGAGTGGAGTTTCATTTTATGTTGAAAGGGACAGTAACTCACACAGGGGAGTTTTATTACATATAAACAGGTCAAATCTTAGAACACTGCCTTCAGAAAAGAAAAATGTGAACGATAAAAAAAATAGATATATTGTCAGGTAAATCCACTTCATTAGGAGGTGTCCATCTGTCCTTCTGTAAAACAAAAAAAAATCCACATTTAAATCCAAGATGCTCTCCGAGCTTCTGCAAGAAAACTACTTCAGCTCGTTTCCCGTATCTCTGCAGCTTCCCCCGCATCACCATTAGCACCAACTAGGGCTGTGCGATATGACGATATATATTGTATGGCGATAGAAAAACCTCTATCGTTTCATATTATGCTATATCGTTTATATCGTGGTGTCGCAAATTGCAATCTTTACGGCAGTATTTTCCGTCATTAGGAGGTTTTGCGTTCTTCCCGGTTCATCCACACGTCGGATGCGGCAAGAACTGTGCATCAGAAACACAGACAAACATGGAGGAGAGACAACTGACAAACAATAACCAACATAACCAAGAGATCCTGTAATGCACAAGCGCACACGGTCCGCCCCGCTCTCGTCGCCGGGATAAACTCGATCTGCAAGCACCCCCACCCCCGCTAATTTAGATTATATAATTTGTATAAAATTAATAATAACGTTTGTTTGCATTTTAATAAATCAGAAAGCAATGCAAACACATGCAGAAAGTATAATTTTATTTTTATTAAGATGGTGAAGTGGTTCAACAGTTGTTGTATTATTATTATTATTATTATTACTATTATTATAACTATTTTGTATTAACAACGTGCTGTATTTGTAAGTAGAATCGAAACGCGACAGTCAGAAAGAAATGTCTCTGTCTAGCAGATGTTAAAGCGCCACTATAAACCCGGTTGTGGTAAATCTTCCTGAATCTGTACCTTTTACAGCACATGTGTTGCGTGATCACTATTACTTGTGTTATTGTTGTTATGTGACAGTAAATCATACTGTGTATATTTATATTTGTGCTCTGAGGAAGATAAGTCGAAACGCGTAACCATTATGATGTTCACTTTTTCTCTAATAAATAATTTGAGACATCGGTAAATGTGGACTGTTTTTAGACGGGAGCTGCTGTCCTTCCTTCCTTGACCGGATAATTGTTCTATATAAAATCCCTGGGATAAGGCACCCCGCATTAAAGAATTATTAAAACTATTGTAACGCCAGCTATTTTTAAACTTGTATATATATATCCCATAACAACATAACATAATGTGTTGCATTCTGCAAATATTTACCATGACAGCCTGCATGTAGTATTTGTTAGTTTTGCTTACTGGAGGATTAACGAAATACTCGTAGTTTGAATTTCTTTGGTCTTATTTTGTGGCTTGATTGGATAAAAACAAGAAATATCGAGATATATATTGTGTATCGCCACAAACTTCTAAAAATATCGAGATGTTAGTCATATCGCCCAGCCCTAGCACCAACGCGATCAACTCACGTGTCTCATTGAAGAGGTAGGAGTCCTGATATTCTTTCATATACTGGGAGGAGCGGGACTCGTCCAGAAAGAGAGAGTACACTCGTTTAATGTCCTCCACCTGCACCTCTGTGCCCTGAAAAACGGAGAGAGGGGAGATTAGTGTGGGGCACAGACTTGGATGTCCGTGTCTGACAGGAGAGACGGAGAGAAGACTGATATCGCTGTACAGACCCTGCGCTTGCGGCACACGAGCCCGGCGGTGCTGATCAGCTGGATGGCGTAACGCAGGGACGTCTCCAGGCCGATGCGGGTCAGGACCGTGTGGGCCTCTTCGCTGAGCTCCACGTCCTCCTCCTCGCACCTGGGACACACGGAGGCCATCGATAAAAAACACTTTTCGGTCCACACACAAGTCACACAGCTCTCCTCGTTGAGTTTGCTGGTTTTTTCAACCAGGGTCTCACCGGATCTTGAGGATCTGGCGGGTCTCCTTCTCGGTATAGGGGGATGTGGCGATGATGAGCAGGCGGTCCAGCAGGTCCAGAGGGATGCCGTGGGGACTCTGGTAGTTCGTGCCGCGGATTCTGATGACATTAAGGGAAAACAGAGGCTCTGCAATCAGCGTCGGTTGTCGTTTTATTGTTTTAAGACATCCAAATCAGTGATTAGTACCGTTCATTGGCAGAAGCGGTGGGGAGTACCTGGTGATGCCGCGGTTGGTGGCCATGATGAGGACGGGGGACATGTCGCTCTCCAGGGCCCGGTTCAGGAAGGAGAAGCACTCCATGTCCAGCATGTGCACCTCGTCGATGAACAGCACCTGCAGGGGAAGACGCTGGCTCAGGACACCCATATTCAGGCCCAACACACCGCATGACTCGCTGTAACCCGATGGCCGACGACACAAATCGTGTGGCGTCGGTTTCCCTGGTTTTGCATCAAATTGTTTTGCTCCGGCGTGCTGCGGAGAGGAAGAACCCGGCCCCACCCGGCCTCCGAAGCCGAGGCTCATGGGTAGGACAGGGTGAGGAGCGTCTATGCTCTTGAAAAGTGGTTTCAACCTGCCTCATTAAATTCGGTTTATGTTAATCATCACCACAGCAGCGGATATTGGTCCCAGATACCAAACAGAAGTGTAGAAACTCAACAGAATGCCCACTAACCCCAGGTATGATCTCAGCCTTGCCCTCCTCTCTCCATTCGGACACCTTTGCGTTGATCTGCTCTCGGACCTCCGACTTAATCTCCCCTGTGTCACCTATCAGAACAACACACAAGGTCACGTCAGCGCGAACAGCAGATGCGATCGAATGAAAGCGAGAGGATAAGGAGAGAGAGAAGAAGGGGGCGTCGAAGGAGCGTCTGACCCGAGAAAAGCGCCAGGAAGCCCTGCGTTCGGCTGTTGATGACGTCGATTTCGTGCAGAGACACCGTGTGGACGACCTCCTTGCGCTTCTGTAGCTCTCCCTCCGGACACTGGACGAACTGCGTCTGAAATGGACAAAACACTCCAGAGTGTGAGGGGAGTCCAGGAGTACATATCACGTAGTTTGTGAGAGTCTTTGATCTCATGAATTCTAGAATTGAAATGCCTCAAGAGACTTCTTTGCACTTCAAGATCAGAGAACTACAGTAAAGGTCGTCAAAGCGTCCAAAGAAAGAAAGCAGACCGGACGAGAGCAAGTTGGGCGGAGGACAGGGGTACCTGCGCTCCCATGGCGTCATAGTCTCGGGCTCTCGTGAAGGAGCGTCCCAGCTTGCTGATTTTGCCTGTGGCTTTATCGATGGTGATGACGTCCCTGTGAATGGGACAGAGCACTGGTTAAGAGCAGCTCCAGCAGAACCGGTACAGTGAGGTCTATGGAAAGTGAAGGACGGCGCATCTTACCCTGCCTGGACACGTTCCTTACTCAGGCTCTCGATCATTTTGGTCCCCAGGTCATAGATTGTCTCCATTTCGGTTGTTTTCAGTGTCAGTTTGCCCACCTTGGAACCCTGAGCAACAGACAGAGAAACAAGGTTAATGTAATATAAAAGACAGAAATCTTGAGTTTGGGTTTCTAAGGATATTGAACAAAGTTAAAAACATTCTGTATGGCATCAATAAACATGTTGAAATCTGCACTTCCAGCATCTAAAAAAAAAGATATTCAGATGAAATTGTGGCTTTCGTTTTTGGTTCTTCTTTAGTATGTAAACAGTAGCAATGTTTAGCTTATTGTTTTGACAGGCTTAAGTTAAAGGTGACAGACAGGGCTAAAGAGGAGAAAAGACGACACACACAGACAGACACAAGAGAACTCACCGTGCCCGTCGCCGGCCTGTCGATCTGAATTTCCACAACCTCTCCCTCGATGATCTCCGTCTCCTCTCTGCAGGGTCAAAGCAGGGACACAATGAGAGTCAAATCCACAACAATTACAGCTCTTTCTAGTGTGGATTATTTTTTTGGGAACCAACGCGTTACCTCAGTTGAACTTGAGTAAGATTTACCGAGATTCAAAATCTGAAGGAATGAAACTCAGACAGTCCCACTTTACATACCATATAAAAAAAGCAGAGAGCAAATTTACTAAAAGTAGACAAGAATAATTCAATTAAAATAGCCTGATTGACTTCCATTTCTTTCCATTGTAAATTGTACGTCCCCCTGCATTTTCCTCCTTTCGTTCTTCCGTTTCCCATGCAACTACCTCTTCCCCCAGATGAGCGCACTCACTTGATTCGAACTCCAATGGCTTTCCGGAAGGACTGGCTCAGGGCCTCCGTTTTGCTCATCTCCAGAGAGTAGATCTCACTTCCTGCAAGGGCTGTGAAAGGGGTGTCTGGACCCAGAGACTGGGCGATACCTGAGGAGATGCAGGGGTTCAAATGTTACCAGAACACCGAGAGGACCGACAAAATTCTGTTCAAGCAAACTCTCATCAACTAAAACAACATGTTCATATTTAATGGCAAATCAAGGTCAATTCACATTTAGTAGCTCCATCACAGCCAATAATAAGAGGAGGAAGGTACCCATAGCGATCGCTGTTTTGCCTGTCCCGGGCTGCCCAGCGATGAGAACGGCTCGTCCGGCGATGTGTCCTTCCTTAATCATCTCCAGGATCAAGCCGGCAGCTCGGCGCGAAGCTAACTGCCCCACCATCCCCTGTGACACCTGGGAGGGATTTTAATGCAAAATTAGTATTCAGTCACATCAGTGTAACAATATGACAAAACAACACAATAAGGCCGCTTTGTTTTTTTTCTTTCAACTTAATAATTTAGAAGTTTACCTGTCGAGGCTCCAGAGCATCATCCAAGCCCAGGCCTCGGATGTGAGAGTGCGCGCCTGGAGGAGAGAGAGAAAACAATCACACAATGGCACGACCTTCACTTTTCATTCCATATTAATTCAGTTATATATCAATCCTGACTGGTAGCCCAACAGTGTTGTTTTGGCCAGAAGAACTTCTATGTCAACATGTCTTTAATACATGCAATAGATAATTTCATGAAAGACAAAATTAATGTGAAGAAAAAGAGACAGCAGTGTTTGTGTTCACGTATGATATACAATAGTCCTAAGGCCATGCCATGTGTTGTACGAGGCGCCACAGAAGGTTTTCCATTGCTTCACAACCAACAGAATCGCAGTAACATCATACCACCCTATGGGACAGGCCAATGTGTCGGACATGACACGTCTGAACATCAAATAGAATCTTCTAATGCAATACAAACGGCATTAACGAGCTTAATAGAAAACAAAAATGGCTTGAACAAGAATAATACTTTTAAATGCATTCACATTATTGCAGTTTGTTTTTCAGGTTTTGGCAAAATGCTTCACCCACCGATTCTCTCTATCCTGGTGATGTCCCTCACCTCGGGAACCTTTGTGGTTGCCATCTGCGTGAAGGAAATGGCATTAAAATGAAATCTTCAAGACGACATTATTTTATAAAAAGCCACCTACAAAGGGATGAGCATTATTGTTTAGCACAATACACATTTACTGGAACATAACAGTGAAAACCTTTTATTTGTTTATTTATTTATTGGGGGGGGGGGTATTGGAACACTGTATTAACATCGTGGTTTTATTTCTTAATTCAACAGCATTAACATTAGAAACAGTGCTCAAAAGTGTGAGTCTAATAATTACAGTTAAATAATAATTACATGTTTATCGCAGGTACAATTGCACATATAATTGCACAGGTTTGGTGTGCAATCTGAAGTGCACGCTGTTGCCCTGGTGATCAGGCTTGCCCGGCCGTTGCTGTCAACAGCGCGACGCAAACAGCGCTGCCGTACAGGAATGGCGCTATATATCCGACCTAATACAGCTATATAACTAAATATAGTCCTTTCAATAATAAAAAAAAGACAAAATACACACAAATAACATCCCCTGACCCCCCCAGGCGCAATCGCACCGGTAACAATATGAGAAATAGGGTACAGTGGTTGGATTCCTCCCCCCGGTTTGTAAAGATCAACAAACTTCATGAAAAACATACAAACTGACATTAGATTTAATTAAATACATACAGTAACATTTAATATGCTAGAATTACCTTATATTTCAATTAATAGTTGTATTAGGTTGCTATTTTTGCGGCGCCTCTACTGCCGTACAACCATTCAATCTGACTACTTCCACAACTTCTCTCTCTGATCCCTTGTTTAGGAAATCAACTGAGAAAGTGAAAAGGTGCATCTCTGTGGTCAATCTAACGTCTAATTTATAACAGCAGTGAAACAGATGTAGGTTGTATTTTTAAAACCACGCATCACAGCGTGTTCCTCACCTGCGCAGCCATCTTTTCCAAAAGGCGGCCGTTTCTAGGAGTCCGGAGAGCAAATGGCGCCGAGTGGGAAACAATCGCACTGTGTGCAACTGAGTAACTGTTCCGACAGAGCTGTCAACAGTAAATACTGGGTTTGATGGTTCCACCTGTTTTCCACTATTTTGTTCTATTCCAGCTTTAATCCTCAAAACTAAAACACTACTAGGAAAATATAGTTAGTAGATCATTGTATTCAATTAACAATTTTACAAGGTGTAGCACCTAATATAATAATACATATAGTTCAGTTGAGTTGGTGTGCTCTGTAACACATTAATACATACAGTAAAAAAAGACAAATACGTAGCCTTTTCTATATTATATTTAGTCATTTATTTGTTTATTTACAACAAATTGGCTTTCAGTGTCAAAGTATTCTATTTAAGCTGGCGTGACAAGACCATAATAGTGATTTTAAATATGTAACAATATACACGAATAAACAACTAATTCCAGCATCGGATTAGTCATTTAGACCTTTGCTATACAGGATACTACATGAATGGAATTGTGTACACACTTTTTAAAATACTGTAATAATGTAATAATCCTACATAAATTATAGTAGATTTAAGCGTGAGAACAGTGGGCGTAACTCACTCTAAACGCCACGCCCCCCGACGATGACGTCAGAGCGTTGCCATATCCTGCAACCCTCTCTGTCAGTGAGTTATTATGCATCCATAAGTTCAATTCCGATATTAGCAGTATTGATTTATTTCTGTTTGTGTCGATTTTACAGCCGATCAACACTGGCGCAAACTGCCGCTGCTCGAGTGCATGCGTCCAGGAGCTCATCTGTGCAGAGAGCCTCCTCTGACAGAAACAGAAAGAGTCTGCATGTAAGTTTTGCCAAGGGTTTCTGATGCTTGCTGGCACCCGTGTGTCTATTTAAGTGCCACTTCCCAGTGATCACTAAGCGGGGCTACACACTGCTGCACTGATGCAGACATTGATTCATTCCTGCAAGGCCGGCTGAGACCCCGAACTCGATTAGATACCGTCCCGAAACGAGCTTTCAATACAGAACAGACACAATGCACCAACTGAGATCAGTTAACGTGACCTTGCTGTACAAGAACACACTGGTATTTGGTCATTTAATTACTGCAAACAGTGGCAGTTGTGTCATGTTTAAGTGTTTGCATGCAATTACCCAGAGTGTCTAGATTTGCATTATACAAATATTGTTAACGTTATCAATCGCAGTAGATCGTATTTGTGTGTAATATGGAGCCTCAAGCAATACCTGGCATGTTCTGATGTCTAAATGTATACTAAGGAATTGTATTCGATTTAACCAATTAAAGCCATGTTCAGATTTATTCCTGGCATCACCTGCATGAGCAAAGTTGTGCACAAAACTGAGTTATACGTCATAACCTCGTCCTTTAAAGCAATATGAGCGCAGCTTCTCCCATTTTGTATTATACAGGAACGGGACAAGGATGTGTTGCAGGCTAAACCAATCACACACATGGATTAGTAAGCAAGTCTTAGTGGTCTGAGAAGTTGGCATCTCCTTTTTTGCCTACAAGCACAAATCCAGCATTGAAATCTCAATTGAAAGCTTGGTCCAGATGGCAGAACAAGGACCGCTCTGCATTGAGAACATTGGAGAGCTAGGGTCTTACATGGAGACGGTTTCTGTCCGCATTAAAGAGGAGCATGATATCGTCTGTGTCACGGTGACAGATTCCGACCAAGATTCAATGGATGCTGCGGAACAATTGGCCGAGTTTGAACTCGAACCTGTAGTCGTCCAAGAACATGATTCCGAAGACTGTATTAACGTGCGTAAGAACACGGATAAAGATTCCACGGAGGAATGTCAGACTGCTTGGGTTAGCTATACGTATGGTGGAGAACGGACAGAAGTGAAGTCCATTCAGAGGAAGATTAACCTCTCCAGACCTTTGGATGTTGAGGAGCACGTGTCTAGGATCATTCACCCAGAAGCAGAAAGATCTGAAGAGGACTTGGCTGCAACTGGAGAAGAAGGAGCCGGCAAGAAATGTGAGTCCCAAAAAGCACCATTTCCTTCATTTATGAGATCAAACTACCCAGTCACCTGGAAGTTGATATATTGATTTGATTAAAAAAATAATAATAATTAAAAAAAAAACTGATATGTAAGGAAAAGGTTATAGTCCAGGGGTGGCTAACCCTGGTCCTGGAGAGCCGCAGGGTCTACAGGCTTTTGTTCTATCCAGATCGTTAACTGCTTAATTGAACCAATTGTGTGTCTTAATTAGGCAAAATGTCCCTGTGTTCAAGGTATCCAATGATTGGTAATTAAGAGAGACCTGGAAATCCTGCAGGATTGCGGCTCTCCAGGACCAGGATTAGCCACCCCTGTTATAGTCCATCATCAAATGCTATTCTCTCCAGCTCTCCCCCTTGTCCCCCTTGACTTTGTACATGAGTGTCACCTGTTATTCATTCCCAAACTGTCACCAAACCTTTCTTCCTCCTCTTCTTCTGCTTCTCTTCTCCAGGTGTGACCATGGATCTGGACCCGGCGTACTGCCGCTGCCCTCACTGCACCGTGTCTTTCACCGCGGAGCATTACCTCCGAAAGCACATCAAGAGGACCCACCCGGAGGAGCACGTGAAGATTCTGTTGCGGCACAGGAAGCAGAACCCCCTTCCCTCCTGCTCCCAGACGCCACCGTCCAGAAGCCCGAGCGGGGAGGAGGCGGCCAGGAACGCACAGGCCTCGCATGCATGCTCCGAGTGTGGGAAGAGCTTCAGCAGGGTGGACAGCCTCAAAACGCACCGGCGCATTCACACGGGGGAGTGCCCGTTCCGCTGCGACGTGTGCGGCAAGAAGTTCACCGAGTCTCAGAACCTCAAGACGCACCAGCGCATCCACACGGGCGAGAGGCCCTACCGCTGCACAGAGTGTGGCAAGAGCTTCTTCAACTCGGGCGACCTGGTGAAGCACCAGCGCATCCACACGGGCGAGAAGCCGTACCAGTGCTCGGAATGCGGAAAGAGCTTCAGCGAGTCGGGGGCCCTGAAGAAGCACCAGCGCATCCACACGGGGGAGACGCCGTACTGCTGCATGGAATGCGGCAAGAGCTTCAGCATCCTGCAGCACCTGAAGCGGCACCAGCGCACCCACACGGGGGACAAGCCGTACCGCTGCCCCGACTGCGGCAAGAGCTTCAGCGAGTCGGGCCAGCTCAAGATCCACCGGCGCTTCCACACCGGGGAGAGGCCATACCTGTGCGCCGAGTGCGGGAAGAGCTTCTGCCTGTCGGGGGCGCTCAAGACCCACCAGCGCATCCATACGGGGGAGAAGCCCTACCGCTGCATCAAGTGTGGCAAGAGCTTCAGCCAGCTGTCCAATCTGAAAACACACCAACGGGTGCACAGCTGAGCGTCTGCCGGACTCTGAAATGCCCCCCCAGGCGAGGGTGCCGGGCAATGCACAGAACTTGAGATCCGCTACTGAGAACACCTCGGCCTTACAGAGCAGCACTGTCTTGTGTGCCCCGTAGGTAGGATTGTATGGATGGCCGAATGGATAACTTAGCTTCGATGGGTAAAAACATACTGGTGCCGATACATTGTTTTTCATGTAAAAGGTGGCTGCTTTCCTTCAGTTATGGTGGTGCAACAGGCACTCCAGTATAATAATCATATAATATATACCACTCTTTAATTATTAAAAGAAAATCTGAAAGATTAATGAATAGTGCCATGTTCTGCCAATCCAATTATTTCGGGCCACGAGCAAACCGTGCAAATCCAGTTTGCAATTTCTCAAAACAGATTTTTCTATGTATGCAAAAAAAAGGACATCTCACCATATTTTGTATTCTTTAAATAAGAGTATTGTCTGGTGTTCACCCAATTTGGAAGTCTCGGTATGTGTCGATGATTTTTGATGATTTGTGAGTTGAACCATTTACCTATGCAATTTTGTGAGCTGGTACAATTTTGATATTGATTTGCACTTTTTTAAATATTGCTGTGAAGTACTACTATTCTGGATCTTCTATATGGTTATATGAGTGGATGTATATGATTTAAAGACTGCCTTTCTTGTTCTCATTGCTGTTCATAAATCAGAAATGTTGCAGGCTTATAACTGTTTCCAGTAAGATGGTTAGTCTATTAATTGCTTTTTTTCTAGGTGGCATATTTCAAATAATTCACATTTCTTGCAGAACATGGGTCAATTAACACCAGTGTATGTGTACAGTTCCTTGTCAGAAGGTGTTTATGCTTTACTGTGTCTACAGATACAGATCTAGTTCATTACTGCTTCACAATCTGCTGTTAGTGTCAAAAGCTAAACTTGAATCACAAATTGTGGTCCCTGCATGCTACAGAAATATATTCATAATAAAAAGCATTCGAATTTGAACGCTGCTTGTCTACTGTTTTGCTTTGCTCACAGTTTTAATGATCAAGAAGAAAAGAAGGTATGGTGTAAATTATTTGTCTTCACTTTAATCTCTGGCTTGTAAATGGCTTCGTATCAGATGCTTTTAATGGAAGAAGACGATATTTAAATCTGTGAAGAGTGGAATGATAAGTTAAACCACTTTTTTCTTTTTTAGAATGCTACTGTGTTAAGACTCATGGGATATTTTTACTACATATAAAGAAATGGGCCAAGTATAGTGGCTGAATTTGGATTTGAGAGCACTACTACACAATCAACCAGTAGGCTACACTAGGGAGAACTATTTACAGTGTCTGGACTTCTGTACTGCAGGAGTGCAGTTTTAATCAGTATGTTCCTTAGAAACACTTTTGGTATTTAGTTTTCTTTAAAATAAATACAGTTTTCCTTAGGTGGCTCATTAATACTAACATTTATTTCGCTCTGAGAATATCATATACTAAAGCACTGGGTAAGAGGGAGCTGGTTTTGGGAGGAAAGTCATGATCAGCTTTTTGATTATTTAACAGATCACTTTTGGTACTAATCGAGAGGAGACAGACTGCTTTGTTTAATCCCACTGACCAGCTCAACTGATCAGAGCATTCATTTCTCAGTCATATATGGGAACATGCAAATGCCTACGAATTTGTGAAGAGAAATTAGTACATGTGACGTACTGTGTTCGCGCAGTGCTCAACCAAAAACCATAAGCCTTTGCCACATACCTTTGCACTTCTATACTAGATTATTCATATTTATTTAAATGCTACAGTTAAAGAGAATATCACAATCTAGCCATCACAGTCAAGTAATATTATAATTAAATCTTTTAGGACTCATCAGATTTGAGGTTTCCCTTCTACATTCTCAACACTGGAAACAATCCTGCTATTTTCCGACTTGCTCAGTCCATACAATCCAGTTTGCTTACTGGAATTCCAATAATGACGGTTTCACATTAGATAACTAAAACATCCTATTTGACACTGTTGCATAATTTGTTTGGAGGGAAACTATTTATCCTCACACTGAACACACCATTTAGTCCCAATCTTTAATTAAGGCAGATGGAATCAATTAACACTAATTAGCAGAATGGAGCTGCTACAGAGGCATGGTGAAAACTGCATACACTCCAGTCATTAATTCAGGTACTGTAAATTAGTGTCTCACTGTGTACTTTAAGTGGATTAAAAACTGTTGTGCACAGAACAAGCAATATGTACCCTATATCTGTGTCTCGAAAGTGTGTGTTAGATGTATTGCTTCACTTCCAACCCAAGAGTGTTAATAACAGCATTCGCTATATTGGTTTATACCGTTAAAGTTATTTTTTTATTATTAATAATAGGTAGACATATTAATATATATATATATTTATATATATATATATATTTTAAGTATTTAAACCAAAGGCGATCACCATTCATAATTTCTTTATTAAACAGTACAATATCCAAAATTCCCATTATACAAACAAATAAGAGGAAACCTTCATATATCCCCATTATTTTAAACCTTCAACAAACACATTTATCTCAGTATATGGTTAGGATATGAAGAAATGTAATAAGTATAATGTAATAATGTCTAAGTATAACAACATTTAAAAATATATGTGGCAGGTTCACTTCCACATATTGTGTAAAATAACACGAAAAACTGCAATTACATTAGTACAAAATGGACAATGAGAAATGCTTATAAAGCATTTCTGACATAAGGTAGAAATTTAAGTTGCTGAAATAACTATTATATAAGGCATTACAATTAATGGAAACAAAAAACAAAATCTTGAAAGACTCCCACTAATCACAGATGATCACAATGTACCCAGAAACCCATTTCCAACCCTGAAGAAGAATGTTTGAATGGTATTTTGATTACGTGTCCCCTGCCCCCCACACACACACTTATTCTTTATCAGGGAATGCAGAACACACTGTACAATCCACACCAGTCTTCGCTCACAAATAAGGTTTATACAACAGCAATTCAGCATCAGGTTCAAGACAATGTCAGATACTGGTCACACAGGACCGACCAGTTCCAGCAGACCAGTGTGGACTTGAATTGACCCCTGCTATCGACACGGTGATAAGATTTAACCATATATTCAAAGTGACTTACACAAACCAGGCAGTGTACTGCACATCAGCAACTGCTGCTGCAGTGTCACAGAGCAGGACGTTGGTTAATAAAAGGCAAAGAGTTAGATATATTAAAGGACTATACCATTCTGAAATTTCGATTTTCCAGAGTCATGGCCCCAAAGATAGAGAGAATGATGGTGTGCACACCAACAAACACATGACGGGTGTGTACTGGTATATATTTCACGGTCACCCATGCTATAGCTATAGGGATCAAATTCGGTTTCATTGTTAGATTTAAAAGAAGCTTCTGCATGACTCCGGCACACGAGATGAATCCTACAGGATTCCCACAAACAGACATCTAGCAAGCTTTGTGGACAAACCCTTACAGAGGAATTCTAGGGGGGAAATAACCAATCCAATTAAATTAAGTTGATTGCATCATTAAAAAGCTGAGGAGGCGGATAGCAGCCTTGGATCCTGGATGGACGTTTTGTTTTTCCTTCGCAGATTACAAGAGGCTACTCAAAGCTGGCAGATGGTTATAGCAGACTCATACCAGACCCAGAACCCAGGATAGACGGGCTCTTTGAATGAGGCTTTGAACTTGTGGATCAGTGCCATGGCGTCTTCCACATCGTAGAAGGACAGCGTGCCCCCCAAGTGATCCAGGAACACTCCTATCTTGGAACAGTAGCGGGTGTTGATCTCCACTTGGTCCTTGCCATGCCGGGCAGAGTAGTTGGAGTCGGAGCAGTACAGGGACCAGGACTTCTTGTTGTAGCCGATGCGGCAGGTATCACCGTACCCAGATCTTTTGATTCCCTTATAGGCGATTCCCATCGCAGCTCCTTCCCCGCTCCATTCCACCTCCCAGTAATAGCTGCCCCCGGACAAGGGCTCCTTACAGAGCACCTGGGGCAAGCAGTCGAACCTCTCGGGGTGATCGCTGTAGGACTGGGAGTCTCTCTTAAGGGTTGCCTTCCTGTTTCCTCTGGAGATATAGAGCTGTCTGTAGGCTGTTTGGGAGTCCAATGTGAGAGGACAGGCATCTAATTGAAGAGAGAAAACATTTGTTGGTATCAGTGGTTTGTACGTGTGTGCGTGTGCGTGTGACCTTTTCCATCCAATTAGTTGGTATTTTTTTGTTCTTTCATTTTTCGAGTGCATTTAATTATTCACACGCCATACCATTTTTGAAGAACGGATACTGAGGGTGTTGTAGATATTATCTCCAGGAAACAAATGTGTGCTCCCTATTACTCATGAACTCATTTTCTCCATTGCCATAATTTCTGTATCCCTAACTTGCAGAGGTTATAAGAAATGTCTGTCTGCCTGCCTGTACAGCTTTACAAAATGTAGATACATGTCACATGTCTGGATTAGGGTTGCAAAGATGCAGTGCTCTTGAGCCAGACTACTGCACTGTCTGAGCCAAGGACTATATGCTTTTTTGATTACATTACTGGGGTGGATATATTGTATATGACATATATTATTTCAGTAAACTAGCAAATAGTAGTCGCTTAACTAACTTAATGGACGTTTTCACAGTATTTAGAAATTGGTGATTTGGGGTAACCTATAACAAAGTGGATTGGGGCTCCACAGGACCAGGGTTGGAGATCACAACTACCATTCGTTATCAGAGAAATGCACACCTTCAGCCATACAAGCTTTCCACCTATAAAGGTATGCTAAAATCTGGAACCTGCTGATATAGCTTGGAAGCCTTATAAAGTTGACTGCCTTCAATGATGAATGTTAAATCATTAGCTTTATATAAACACACTTTGCTTTAGGTTACTATCATTTTAAAGATTTTTGTTGAAAAGGTATTTTTTGGAGGGGTTCAACTCATAACTAAAACGTTGATTTTTTATTTCTGTTAGAAGGGTTTGCAATTATGTCTGCTTATGATAAGGTAAAAGGTTTGTTTCTGACTGCTTATGACATGGTAAATACAGCCTATGCCCCTTAATGACCCTTACATTTCCATTTTATTTGTGATAATTCCCATATATTTCCATTTCCCACGGAAAGTTTCCCACGTATGAATATTCCCAAAATTGCACAACTCTAGACTGGATTATTTAGGTGATTATATATTCAGAAGGGTTTTATAAATAAATACACCAAAATAGCAAAAGAGTTTCCAAATAAGTAAATACTGTGACAAACACCCATCCTATATTTAAAATGTGGAAATTGTCAGAAACGGACCCATCTTTCACCTCCGTGGCAAATGCATAACTCAGGGGCTGTGTTTGAGCATCTTCTGGTGGTGATATAGTTCAGTGACATGAAACAAGTTTCATCACTTGAAAAGTGACACTGAAGAATGACAAACAGTTAGGTTGATAGTGTAATTAAATATATATGGCCACTTCAAATAACACAAGAAAACAAATCAGGTGTGCAAAACTCATGTGAAATGGAAGGAATTCCCACAGAAAGCTGGCGAGACTGAATTCACCAAGCGTGCCTGACTGTCGCATACCAGGTGATTTGGAAAAGGAAAGACTTTCAGAAATGTTTTGCTTTCCGACAACCGTCTTCCACTAATCTCACTTCTCCACCCACTAAATGAAAGACATGCAGATGAAATGTGGGAAATGTCACCTGCAGAACAGTAAAGTGTACGGTCCTGGAGGTCAGAGCTGCTGAGAGACTTGCAGGAGGACACCATCAGAGGAAGACCGGTGATCTGGAAAGCCAAACACCAGTAACTACCTACAGCTAGCAATTGCTTGTTTTGTAAAAAAAAAAAAAAAAGCAATAGCTATTCTACATATACAGAAACAATCAATATGGTCTCTGTACATGTTGAATGTAGAATAGCTATTTTCCTCTAAATATTCTTCACATTATGATAAGCAATCTGCCATGACAGTCCCCCCACACACAGACCTGTCCTCCAGGCGACATACATCTGATGATGGGACACGCAAGGGCCTGCAACATTTTTAGCGAAGTTTTTGTTTATTAAAAAAAAAAATCAGAAACAAACTCAGCTCAACTCCAAAGAATAATCTTTCAAACATTAAACAATAACAGACTCACATCTTAAGAAATCATCCCGAACCCTGGGTAGATTTCTTGCACTTGAACTTGGTGCCCTGTAGACTGCAACTTCACTAGCTGGAAATAAAAGAGGAGAAGAGGGGACAATTTAGTTTGGTGCACAAATATGAGTCCATAATTTTTAAACTGTTAAACCTCATAAACAGTTTTACAGATTAATGTTAAGGGTCTCAATCGAAGAAGTCCATGAATTTGTTTTATAGAATTATAGCCTTAAAACAGGACAATTTGAGCCCCTCATGAAATACTGATTGAAGTAAACCATTCACATTTTGGGGCGTTAGTCCGAGATGCGTGTTTTACAATATATTTGTTTACATTAAATTAGCATTATTAACATTGTATTTGGCGGCACAGAAATGGTAGCAAGATGTATTTACACGTTTTGTGATTGGTCTGAGCTTTTCCATAGTCAGCAACTGTAAATATGTGATGTGGACTTAAATGGTCAGAACGCTCAGTCAACGCACTTGTTCTCCACCAACTGCCAACTACCCTATGGAACACAGCAACAGTAGAAATGCGCAGTGCAAATAAAGATACTATCTGCATTGTTGACCTTGCATATCAGCGAAACCGTTGAAACTTGAGACATAAACAACGGGTTTCGGCTGCAAAGTTGTTCTAATGTTTTAAAGTTAATAAATGTGGCATTATCTGCCTTTATAGACAATAATTCAAGTACCTAACAAATGATCTTAACTGGTTTTGTTAATATTGTTCATGTAAAGATAGGATTAAATGTTTCAGCAGACTTACAACTCATGGTTAGTCTTTTCTTCCGCTCATTCAGCTCGCAAAACGTCATCTCATGCACTGAAAACAGAGACAGAATTGAGGTCAGCATCAGATAACTCGATCGAGAACATTATAATGAACAAAACTGTAATTTTACGCAAAGGCAGACATGCATGGTTGGTTTTCTCACTAACCTGTGGCGTTAACCTTGGCCAGCTCCGCGTTGCTGAACTCATTCAGGTGCACCTTCATTTCCGAGACTGTTTTTGTCACGGGGTCGAAGTTGAAGTACGGGTTAACGGAGACGGTTGGCAGCTCTTCAGCTTCAGTCTGAGCACACAGGGTATGGAAGCTCTGGAGGAGAGAGAGAGAGGAGATGGGAAATTCACTGTAGGTCCAAGTCATCTTAGACAGAAACTGAGCTCCCTATGTTGTGTCAGTCTTTGGTCAGAAATCTCACGTCAGTGGGCTCTCAAGTAAATCAACCAATACAAGACTCTACTTGTGTGTGGCCCCTCTGGCCCAGACATCGATGATCTGAATCTGTCCAATGTGACTATGTATGTGGACTGACTGCGATTCTGCAAGGAGTTGGATGTCCTCAGAGTTTTTCTAGGGTTTTCTTGTCTTGTGGTGCACCATTAGAGATTTCAACCACTCCTCCACGTGACGCTGTGGGCTTGCATAAATAAGTGGATGGAAAGAAAGAACACATTTTTGAGGAACAAGAGTGTGCAAGTGTTGTCTTCCTCACTGGCAAGACTATGGTGGAAGGGAAGAGCATTGGCCATTGGTAGTTTTAAATTTGGCAAGAATTGTGCAACTCCAAATGGTGCAGCTGTGGAGGGTGTCTGGGCAGGTACCTGTATGAAGTGGATGTGGTCCTCCGTGCGGGACAGCTGCGTGAGCTCGGCGTCTCTCCTCTTGAGATCACCGATCTCCTGCTCCAGGCGTTCCAGGTGCCCCTCGGCCTGGGTGAGCGCAATACTCTTGTTGGTGGTGATGAGCTTGTTCATATCGGCTTGCATCCTCTCTATGGAGCGCAGCATCTCGCCGAACAGCTTCTCGGTCTCCTGCAGCGCCCTCTTCGCCGAGCTCTGGTTGAGGAAGGAAAATGGTCACGATGCAGTGAGCCGGTGACAGCGCCCTCTGCTGGGCACAGGGGATCACCTGCTCCATTTCCGATCAACACCCTGCTCTGCAGTTTAGGAAGAAATTACCAAATCCATAACGAAGTTCAATCATTCAAATTGGGGGTAGCGTAGTTCCGCTTTCAGAAATCACTTTGCCTCTTTGAGATATGAATACACAATCAGTGGCCACTCTATTAGGTACACCTGCTCATTAACGTGCACTTTATATCTAGTTTTCATCGTACAACTTGCTTTTACATTGCTAGTACTCATGATGTTTATATTGATTGCCCCTATGTCTGAGCTCTAACTATGACTTCACATCTTGTCTGCAATTATTAGGTCACAATCTAGGATGTAGGTCTTGTATTAACTGTATATTTTCTTATGCACTTATGTAATTTTGAACTTGTATATTCTGATCTGTAATTTTATACTGTATTGCACTTTTATAATGCTCTTACATTTTGTAAATTGCCCTGGATTAGGGTGTCTGCTAACAAATAAATATTATTATTATTATTATTATTATTATTATTATTATTATTATTATTATTATTATTATTGACAGTGACTTCAGTTTACTCCAATAATCTCAGTCCAATAGAGCACCTTTAGGATGAGGTGGAACGGGAGGTTCACAGCATGTGATGCTATTGAGTTAGTATAGACCAAACTCCCTAAGGAATGTTTCCAGCACCTTGTTGAATACCTGCCCCAAAGAATTCAGGCTATTCTGGAGGCAAAAGGGGATCCTACCCGGTACTAGATAGGTGTACCAAATAAAGCGGCCATTGAGTGCATGTGTCTGAATATGTATATACCTGTATGTTAGAGTTTAGAGGTCAGGGAAGACACCATTACAGGAGAAGTTGGGGTGTGACTGCATCTATATCTTACAGTACTGCCCTGTACTAAAACACGTACAAGTATAATTGTGCCTTTATATGAACCAACGCCTCAGTATCACAAAATTACTCAATCACAAAGAACTAAAAATACCAGCGTAATTCTAATGTTGCTAGTTCTTTGTAGATGACATCATGAATAAATACCTTGAGAGTGTCCACAGCTTGTTTGATCTGCTCCATTTGTTTGACCCTCTCCCCGATTCTCTGCTGGATCTCTGCCTGTGTTGCACTCAGCAGGTTCTGAGAAATAGAAATACAATTCACATTTTAACCAAAAGTGCAACATTACATTGCCGTGAACATTTAGACTACTTCTTGAAGAGGATCTGGGGGAAAAGGTCACCCAAGATAGCTCAAGAGGGTGCTCAGGTGACTTCAACACTACAGTGAGCAGCATCTGAGGTATGCAGCAGGAATCGTCATTGTCACGGTCATTGAAAGGGTAATTGACAGGACTTCAGTTGTGAAAGAATTACATTTAAATACTGCATCAACGCTCAGCTCACAACAATGAGGCTTTGTTTCTGTTAAATGCATAGTAAGCACTCACTTGTATTATTGTATACCTGGTAATGTAGACTTGATTACCGCAAAATGAGGTCGAATTAGAAAATATTACTATTAGTATGTCACCAATGTCAGATCATTTGTCACAAAAAATAAGTTTTGTGCACACAAATAAGGAATGTTAAGTTTGCTGAACATATACATTAATCAGACAAAATACAGTGAGGGAAAAAAGTATTTGATCAGTATTTGTATAAAAGACACCTGTCCACAGAAGCAATCAATCAATCAGATTCCAAACTCTCCACCATGGCCAAGACCAAAGAGCTGTCCAAGGATGTCAGGGACAAGATTGTAGACCTACACAAGGCTGGAATGGCCTACAAGACCATCGCCAAGCAGCTTGATGAGAAGGTGACAACAGTTGGTACGATTATTGGCAAATGGAAGAAACACAAAATAACTGTCAGTCTCCCTCGGTCTGGGGCTCCATGCAAGATCTCACCTTGTGGAGTTTCAATGATCATGAGAACGGTGAGGAATCAGCCCAGAACTACACAGTAGGATCTTGTTAATGATCTCAAGGCAGCTGGGACCATAGTCACCAAGAAAACAATTGGTAACGCACTACGCCGTGAAGGACTGAAATCCTGCAGCGCCCGCAAGGTCCCCCTGCTCAAGAAAGCACATGTACAAGCCCATCTGAAGTTTGCCAATGAACATCTGAATGATTCAGAGGAGAACTGGGTGAAAGTGTTGTGGTCAGATGAGACCAAACGAGCTCTTTGGCATCAACTCAACTCGCCGTGTTTGGAGGAGGAGGAATGACCCCAAGAACACCATCCCCACCGTCAAACATGGAGGTGGAAACATTATGCTTTGGGGGTGTTTTTCTGCTAAGGGGACAGGACAACTGCACCGCATCAAAGGGACGATGGACGGGGCCATGTACCGTCAAATCTTGGGTGAAAACCTTCCCTCAGCCAGGGCATTGAAAATGGGTCGTGGATGGGTATTCCAGCATGACAATGACCCAAAACACACAGCCAAGGCAACAAAGGAGTGGCTCAAGAAGAAGCACATTGAGGTCCTGGAGTGGCCTAGCCAGTCTCCAGACCTTAATCCCATAGAAAATCTGTGGAGGGAGCTGAAGGTTCGAGTTGCCAAACGTCAGCCTCGAAACCTTAATGACTTGGAGAGGATCTGCAAAGAGGAGTGGGACAAAATCCCTCCTGAGATGTGTGCAAACCTGGTGGCCAACTACAAGAAACGTCTGACCTCTGTGATTGCCAACAAGGGTTTTGCCACCAAGCACTAAGTCGAAGGGGTCAAATACTTATTTCCCTCATTAACATGCAAATCAATTTATAACTTTTTTGAAATGCGTTTTTCTGGATTTTTTTGTTGTTATTCTGTCTCTCACTGTTAAAATACACCTACCATTAAAATTATAGACTGATCATTTCTTTGTCAGTGGCAAACATACAAAATCAGCAGGGGATCAAATACTTTTTTGAGTGAGGCAGATACGCGAGGACAGGATGTCATTTTTGGAACCTTACAGAATGCTCTTGAGACAGGGCCACATCTGTGTGAAAATGGTAATTCTGGCTTTTTATTGATGCACTTGTTTTTTCTTCCAACACCAGGTCCAGTTGAACCTGTTTAACAAGCGCATACACAATCGCATCAGGAGTAACACGATACACCCCATGGGTCACGCATAACTGAATTCAACTCTGACAACCTGCCCACACTTTGCTGCTCTATAAAAGCCCAATCTCAATGAAAATGAACTAATATATTCCAAGTGGGGAAGCCAAGCCCATGAAATGTCCTAAATGTAAGAAGAAGACCCCTTCATGCTTAGAAGTTAGCATTTCCTTAAAGTCTTACCTGCTCCTCAGTCCGTTCAGTCTCGGCCGAGACCAGCTCATGACCTTTGTGCTCCTTGACTGTGCACAACACGCAGATGCACATCTGGTCCGTCTGGCAGTACAGCTCCAGGCCCTTCTGATGCTGGGGGCAGATCTGCCGATCCAGGTGGCCGATTTCATCCACCAGTTTGTGACGTTTGAAGGTGGTGTTTTCAAAGTGTGGCTTGAGATGCTTCTCGCAGTAGGAGGCCAGGCACATCAGGCAGGACTTGATCGCCTTGAGCTTCTGTCCAGTGCAGATATCACAGGGCACGTCTTGCGTCCCCGCATAGTTGTTGTCTGAGGATGATGTTGGTGGAAGAGGAGGAGAAGAAAAGGTCTCCGTTTTCCTCGCCGCTCTCTCCAGGGTCCTTCCGGACGCTTGGTTCTTGCGAGGTACTGGCCTTCTGTCAAAGGTCACTTTGCAGTGAGGACAGATATAGGACCCCGAAGCGTGGTTCCAATAGGTGTTGATACAGATTTTGCAGAAGGTATGTCCACAGGGAATGGAGACAGGATCCCTGAGATAATCATTGCACAGCAGACAGTTTTGTACATCGGACGACATGCTTGTCTCTCTTGTCCCTCACAGTTCCACAGCTCTGACAGAAACTAAGTTGAGAGTTTCACTTCTGCAGTTTATAGAGTAAATAGGGAGGGTTTGGGACTGACGGTATGTGTGGCGAAAAACTGGTTGGGCAGAAACTCCAAAACCACTCGTTGGAGGTGGGGCATGGAAGGTGGGGGCAGAAAATACAGAATGCAAGAACTTAAACGTGTCTTCTGAGGAATCAGACCATCTTAGCAACAAATTAGTGAATCAGAACACAGCCAGACCCAAGATGAAGGTGCACAGTTTAGATTCAAGCTGCAGGTGTTGATGCCACTTCTGTATTTGAACATTAATCTCCTGGGTGCAGCAGCAGCGCACTATTTGCTGTGGCTTTTCTTATCGGCTTGATAGTCCAATGCACTACGGTGTAGGAAGGTCTTTTCCTAAATGCAGAAATGGACTTCAAAGAAAAATTATTAAAGAAATACTACCCAATGCCCTCATTATAAAATGTAGCCATAGAAGACTTCACTAATGACATACGTTCCTCACTAACCATTTAGAAGATTTTAAGCAAATCTTACTATAGAATCTGCATGTGCATATAAATGAGTTACAATGTCTGAATGGTCGGTTGCAAATCTCTGATTGCCTCAAAGATCATTTGAATGCAAGGTTACCTTAGTGGTTAGCCTGCCACGTCCTGTATCAGACCTATAGTGGCAGGAGAAGACAGGCAGAAACAAATGAGAGGATAAGATTTGTGAATCATAGGTTTGTGCATTAGAATTATCGTAGCAGTGGGGCTTTCTCATGTCTCATGGTGTCGACATGAGACATAATTTGATTTTTAAAAACTTCCATAATTTGGTCAAACAGTATGTCCCTGCTTCTATAAAAGTCCCAGTTGCATGTTAGTCAAAACATGTTCTCTCTCTTTCATACATTGTCTTAGTTTATTACTCATGCAAATTAACGCAATAATTGCTACATTATGCAATAATTTTATGTGACAACTTGTTCAAATTAAACCGGGTGCAGCTGGCTTGTGCCAAGTTGTACACAACCATATACATCATAATGATAATGGAGAAGAAAAGAAAAACATAGCTTTCTGCTTTAACACAAACCATCCCCCTGCAACTTACTGTTTGATAAACTTGAAACGTGAAATTACGTTTTGCACATGGAAATGGGCGTAACTAAAAACGTTAGTGGCACCGGTTCCAGCAGTGGAAAATGTTAGTCTGGAGCCTTGATTGAGGTCTTCAATATGCCATCCAATTTTAACGAGATAATTAACTTTTAGCAATGGATCGAATGCATGGGACGCATTCTAGAAGCTGTTAGGGATGGAGAGCTAAAGTGGCTGTGTAAACTATAGCCTAATTTCTGATTAGTATTCAGTACACCACACATTATATTTAGCTGTACACTTCTTTCTAACTAAACAAATTCACTTTCCAAATCACCAAGACGTATAATCTTTCCAAACTGCATGAAAAATCAACTTTTTCCACACACTTAAATTAGAAAAAAAGGTAAATCAGCAACAACTTAGTAAAACTAAAGTCTACTAGGTTGTTGCATTGCATGTTGCAATTTTAAAACATGGAATAAGTTATATAAACCCACATAGATAATAAGCTGTAAGAATCTGAGCTGATGTCCTTAAATTCCTATCCCTTGGCTTCAAGGTTTGATGTCTTCAGCATGGGAGAAATTCAGACAGGAATGTAGCTGAGCTTGATGTGTGAGATAACACTAGATCAAAAGTATTTCCAAACGTTTCCATTGTGTAAGTTTGCAGTGCACTGCCTACTCAAAAAGCAACTCGACAGGTTGCTTGAAAATGAATGAAAATCTGTATAGGTGGAAATGTAAAGCCAATTCACATCCTGACTGTGGAATTATACATTTAATTTCCTTCGGGCCACAGTAAGGCTCTGGGTAATGTAATGGGAGACCAAGCCCGGATAAATCACACAATAGGTACTATTTAAAATATGAATGAAGGCTCACATAACAAAATATCACTTTTTATTATGATTATTGTTGCATCCTTCTTTAGGGTAGGTACTAGAAATACTCTAACAAGACATAAAAACAGATCATTTCATGTACGGAGCATTTAAACATTGTTCAAATACATGACTCCAGTACATGGGATCTCAGTTGTAACGGGAAATATTGTGATGCACTAATCCAGTTTTACTTTCAAGGTGTTGTTGGTTTGTGTCCTCACACAGAAGGACAAAAGTTTGGGAGTCAAACATGTTTGTGGGTCCGGCCTTTTTTCTTACTCTTACTGCAGGATTTGTTCAGCCTGTTAGAATAGTATGCTGGCGCCATTCCAGATCGCCCGTTTACTTTGTGGGCTGCTGCAACCAACAGAGGTGTGCATTGTTCTGATGAAACAGCCACGAATACCTCAATTCCACACACTAACACACCCCTCGTTCTGTTTCTTTTGCTCTGCTACAGCAACTTCCATCAAATACATGTGTGCTTTCATTTCATTGAAATGTGCCACCCCACACACACTCAGTCAAGTAATCTGTTGCCCGATTTTGGCTGAATCCTGCCTCTGAACTCTAGTTAGCCTCCCCGTGTGTGTCATAGGTGAATAAGCACACATCTTGACCTCTGTCTTTGCAGAGTGCTTGAGACACTTGAAGCTTTTACTTCACTACTTAAAAGGAATGCTTTAAGAAGCAGATCTGGACCACCAACTTTTATTTGCTTGATAGGGAACCATTAAATAGGGAAGTAGGGAAGGCAACTAAATTGTCTTTCTTTTCATTTAGCAAAGAACCTATTTTTCTTGGTGTTTCATATTTTAACGCCAAAGAAAATTAAATGAATCATGAATTCAGAGAGGTGACTCAAATACACCACGGTATTCAGTCTTTAAAACGATAAATAAAGTACCTAGGCGATTAAAAACAATTATATTGCAGACAGAAATAGTTTCAACACACACTGGCTGATTTTGATAAAGGCAGACATTTGAAATCTGACAAAGCATTTTGCACTTTCTACAAGCAGCCTGAACACACACAAAATCAAATCACATGAAACGAAATGCTGTTTATAGCACTTTTGCACTTTTGTAGTTTCTTAGCTTATTTTAAGAGATTTATTTTTCAGACCAACAGGGTGATGCTATAGGTGCCCGAGCATTTGCCCGTCCTTCACCTGCAACCCTGCTTGCCTTGTTCAAATGTTAATCAGTACCCAAAAGTACCAGGAGCAGGTTACAAAGGACTGTTTATTTTGGTTTCTAATCAACAACAGAAAAAAAACTGGCTTATCAGAAACCCAGCACTGTGAGAGAGAACGTAGTGAAACTGGCACTAAAGTGATATAAGATCTGTAGTAAAAAGAAAGGGAACTGGTCTTGTATAACCAGTTTCTTCCTACATTCCTCTGATTGTGAGTGATATGTAGTTGAACATTAACAGATGGCTATCAAGACTGGGTTTGTTCCAGTTCCTTATTATGTGCTGCCCCTCTCCAGATCTCACAAGGTGAATGTAAAGAAATTTTAAACATTGACTGCTTTCGTCAGCTTGAGACCCAGCATTGTGATCAATCCCAAGTAATAACTTGAAACTTTATCCTTTGTTGTAAAACTTCCAGGTTTTTTTAGCTTTGTGACATAATAATGATCCTAGGCAATCTCTTATTACACCATGAAGCTTTTGCAAAAAATAACAAATAAATTCTGGAAATGTCAAACTCCTTGGATATATCTGGGAATCTTAAGAATGTAGATAATGACATTGCGGTGGTTCTGCAACATGTTTAATTCCTGGGAAACAGCACCTACTGTACCCAAGCAGAACTCTCACGGGGGCAGATAAGACTTGCACAACTGTCATCCTACTACAATTTGAAACTCATAAAACTGGCTCCCGCCTACATAAGTGTTTCATGTTTCTGTTGAAGCAGAAATATTTTGAGTTGGGTTTGTAAGGCAAACAAAATCATTCCAAAAATGGCACACGTTATATTTGAGCTGTAATGGCTATTCACATGTGAGGTTCAGTGCCACATTGAGGAAGGACAGCTGCTTGAATTTCTAAAGGGGCGGGGGAAACCATTGGTTAGATTACATATCATAAAATATATCATGTGTCCACTTTTCAAAGCCTCATTTTAAATCTGTGTGATTGCTCCTGCATTACATTCTTAGCCAGTCCAGAACTTGCTGGTACTTTTCCGCAGCTGTGGTGAAAACACCAGCCAACAAGACAGATCCCAGATCCTACTGATCCAGTTATCAGTCACTGGTATTCTTGCCACCACTCCCCTGTGGACAGCCTACTCCCCTGGCTGCAGACTCTCTCAGGCTGGTACTGACTGCGAATATGCTGAGGAATGTGCCCCGGCTCTCCGAGCTGGGAGGCCAGCACTAACTGCACTCTGCTCTCCCATGCTTGAGATACAAATTCAATCACAAATAATGGCTAATAGACTTTCCTGCTGCTTTGGCTACCCGGAGTAATGTAAGTCAATATATTAATCCATTATTATTGTCAGCAATTCAGATTGAGTAAATAGGTGCACGATTCTGCATTCTGTATCCACATTCCTGTGGGCTGCATAGCATACCCACTGAACTTTTGTATATACTGAAGCAACCAATAAAATGTCGGTTTCCAAACACAAGCAGCCAATCCTCAGTCAGAGAAAGTACACACCTGTTCTCTCCTGCGGCTACAGAAAGACCAACGGCTGATTGATGGCTCGACACTGGAGGAAAGAAGTCAAACATCATTTTTGTTTGGATTTCTTTTTCAAAAATGTCAAATTGGTCTCCTATATGTTTGTGAAAAGTCTGTCATCTGTGTTGCTAATGTATTATACCCCAGCACAGCAAAATGGGCTTTCAAAGTGTCCAATCCATCTTGGTTTCATAATACACTATTCATAGCACCCCAAACCAGTGACGCAGAACTAAATCAAAAGCCCAAGCACTCAATGATTAACAGTCATTCACTCCAGGCATGGGTACTTAGACAGTTAAAAGATCTGGTAGTAAAAAGGAGATATCATTCTCTCCTTTCCTGTTCTAGCTACTGAAGATAAGCAGTGACTGGTTTCAGACAGTGGAATGTGAATTCCTGCCTATTTCTCTGTCACCTGATTGGGCTAAGCTCTGGCAGAAGTTGTGTATTCTCCAATCCTGTGTCTAGCCCTTTCCCCTGCCCCTCCCACTTACACACTGTTTCAACAGTTTCTGCTCAACTGGTTTTTATCTTAACTTGACCTCGCCTGTTTTCAATCAATAACTTCTGGACTCCAGGCACACACGCAAGCAGGTCCCGTCTCCTCTCAAACAGTCTCCGGTGTGGCAGCCTGCGTGGGTCTTGTAATCTGTCCTTTGACTGCTGGAACAATACAGAAATGGCTGAAGCAAGCATTTCCATGGCCCCAGACCAGTTCAGTTGTCCTCTCTGCGTGGGGATACTGAGGGACCCGGTCGCAATTCCCTGTGGACACAGTTACTGCATGGAGTGCATAAGTACCTACTGGAATGAGGCTGATTACACTGGGATCTACATCTGCCCTCAGTGCAGAGTCACCTTCACTCAAAGGCCGGTGCTGCGCAGAAACACCTTGCTGACTAAAGTGGCAGAGAAACTGAAGAAGACTGGGCTCAATCCTCCGGGTCCGGTAAACAATTATGCAGGACCCGGGGATGTGCCGTGTGATTTCTGCATGGGCAAGAAGCTGAAGGCCATGAAGTCCTGCTTGAACTGCCTGGCGTCCTACTGCGAGAAGCACCTGAAACCCCATTACGAGTCGGCCACCTTCAAGAGGCACAAGCTAGTGGACGAACTGGGAAACCTGGACCGCAAGGTCTGCCCCCAGCACCAGAAGACGCTGGAGCTCTTCTGCCGGACAGACCAGATGTGCATCTGTGCACTGTGCACGGTCAGCGAGCACCGCGGCCACGACATCGTCTCCGCCGAGACCGAGAGAAGCGAGAAACAGGTAAGGGATTGGACCACGTGAGAGAGCAAGGGTTTCCATGCATGTTTTGGAGCTCCTGCAAAAGGAGTCACAGAATAAGATCATCATGAATATTTTAAACATGCCGAGTACCTGTGGAAACTGCTGTGTAATGCATGCATAAATAATTTTCTGCACAAGAGGTGTGAATCCACAGCCACGGTGTATCAGTCAATTAGAATCTGTGCGCTTTTATGGTGCCATAAATCTTACAAGTGTTTGGCCTTGATTGTGTTTCCAGCTTCATTTCTTTGCAGCACAGGCAAAGGGACTTAGATTTGGTGCTGCTGTTTAAGCTTGCTGTGTATTATACCTGATTCAGCTGGACGAAACACAAACGTTGTCCTTAGACTCTAGACCTGAAGAGTGAAAAAGTGCTCTGAGCCAAATGCAGTGTGACACAGTGCTGACGGGCAGCGGCACAATGGCAGGCTAATTAAGGAGAGCCGGAAATGAGTTTTGAACTGTACAGTCACTTTAAGAGCAGGGCTCCACCTTTTACAAAGGTGAACTGTCGAGCAGGCTTTGAACTGTAATGGCTAATTCCCCTAGGACCCTTTATCAAGTTTGTTTTTCCCGTGGGAACAGGCCTAATTATTGGTTAAACCACCATTTTGCTTTATAATTTAGAAGGGGGGACTGCCATCAATTGAGAGTGGTAATCAGCAGCTGGGGTTTAGGCAGGAGGTTGTTGGTAATTGTTTTCTAGTGCTTTCCCTGAGTCAGTTCCTTTTTAAATAAAGCCAGCTTGTGAAACATGAATGGCTGAGAGTGTACTTTGAACGCAACCTGCATCCCCACCCACCTCAGTAAACATTGCTGGTAAAAGGTTTGTAAATAACATGTCTCTATTAGAGACTGTACACTTTTTTAAACACATTAGTTACGTGCAATAAAACTCTACTTAAATTCAAAGGGAGGAAAAGAGAGCATGTTAAGTACAACTAAACGAACAAAGCACGAATGTAAAGGACAGTAAAATGTGTCTAACTGTGTTACTATGCTGCTCTGTTTTTACTTTCGTATCATTCTGTAACGTTATCTACTGCATTGTATCACTGGGCTTGGTTAATATTTGATCTACAACCAGTCTCCTCTTACAAGGGTTTTGTGTGTTCACCTTCCTTTAATGAAGACCCAGAACAAGTGCATTGCACAAGGGCTTTATTGTTCCGGCAGGTTTTCATCAACGCTCAAGAAGTCAATGTCGGCTTCACATTCCATTCATTTTCAGCATTCCTCTCTGTGCTGCAAGAGGGAAAAACCTGGGACTGGCATTGCCTGCTGCGCACAAAATAACAATTCTGTTTAATATTGAGACCCGCAAAAACAATATTACGATGCGATGCTATACTTTCTTTAGGTGACTTGGTGTTTGTCCAGTTATTAGGGAGTCGGATGGCTGCCTTAATCCTCAGACACACCTTTATTCACAAAGCAAAAAACACAAAGAAAAATCCTCCTTTTGGGAGTGCTAATTCTCTTTGCAAACATCAGTGGTATATTTGTAACATAAGACTAAACCTCCATTCTTTAATGTATAGAAAAGGCTCTAAACCTATTCCTAGTACTGCTTCACCTTTATTTCTTGGCCGATGGTGTTTTGATTCCAGATTATATATTTTAGATTTAGATTTAGATTTTGTTCTGCTGTATCTGACCTGCCTTTGCTGTGCGTCTCCCTGTGCTTCCACAGAAGCTGCTGGGGGTGACGCAGACGGGCATCCACCATAAATGCCAGGAGAGGACGAAGGAGCTGGAAGATCTGAAAGCCGCAGTGGATTCTCTCAAGGTGGGCAGCCATGACGAAGTCCATATGGCCAGATTTGAAAAACAATTTGTTGAAAAGATAGCAGCTTTCAAGTGCAAGGAAGCCATCTAGTCCACTCGCTTGTAGCTCACTGATCCAAGAAGATCAATGAACTGTTGTTTGTAGACAAACCCTTCACCTCAATGTAACCAGCATTGATTCAATCTCTTGGTAGTAAGGGCCTTTTACAGGTGTCACAGCATTCCTAAACATCAATTTTTTGGTCTTCTTTGTCCCTCAGAGCTCCGCGCAGAGAGCCATGGCCGAGAGCGAGAAGATGTTCACAGAGATGATCCGATCCATCGAGAGAATGCGCTCTGAGGTGACCAAGCTGATCGGCATCAACGAGAGGGCAGCCTTTAACCAGGCCGAGGGACTCATGGAGCGCCTAGAGCAGGAGATCGAGGATCTGACCAGGAGAGAGATGCATTTGAAGCAGCTGCACAGCACAGAGGACCACATACATTTCCTACAGGTACGGTTTACTTCTGAACTTGAAAATGATGGAGCACCAGACCCTCCTCTGCTTCTGCCTCAACCTCTTACTGATTTTAACTAAAGCCTCCCTGTGCCATCTTTCCTTCTGCAGAATTTCAATTCCCTCTCTGCCCCTACCGACGATGGATTCCTACCCAGAGTCACGGTCAACCCAGACTTCTCTTTCGGTGCTGTGAGGAGAGCAGTCTCTGAAATTAAAGACCGCCTGGAGGAGATCAGCCGGGACGAATTAATGAAGATCTCCAAATCAGGTCGGTGGGACCAATATACTGGCAGACAGAAGTAAACAAATAATACACAGACTTAGGGAGTTTGTGAGAAAAACATTTAAGCAAACACAGAAAAGATTGAACGCAACAAGGGAGTTGGGCACGGTGTGAAGTTCAAGGCCCATCAGGAGTCTAGTTACTATTTTCTCAGATTAAAATAGTGCCGTCATTGCAATTGTTTGTGAGGGTAGTTTTGAGTAACAGCGTATGTTTTACGGGGACATCAATAACAAAGCCTTGTTTTAACATATTTTTTGCAGTGAATGAAACCCCAGTCTACAATATGGAGAACAGGATCAAAGAAAAACTTGTCAGGGGTAAGACTTTTAATCCAGTTGGGTAATTAGTTATACAATCTTTCTCCTTCGTTGTAGCCTCTCTCTCTTTAAAGGGGAACAAATCCCATTTTAAAATACACAGTTTTTAGCCCTGGTTTTTAAACCGTACAAGTTTTAACGCCAAATACAATTCAACCCCATTAATTCCTTCAAATCTCAACCAAGAGGAGGGGAAGCCAACACACAGGGCCGCCTAGAAATGGGTTTTATCCAACTTTTCGGATCGTGACTTTGTTACCATGCTATGTTGTTCGTAAAGGCATAATTCTTCTCTTCTGAAACTCGGATTAGACTCACAGCATTGACTTGATGTGTCACTATTTTGTGTACTTAGTGAGTGAAGTTTCAATCGACACCGTTCAAGCCCCGGAACCCAAGAGCCGATCTGACTTTCTGAAATGTAAGTGTTTTCACCAAAATCTCTTTTTAAATCAGTACAACCTGTTTTGAAATTTGATCTTTTTGATCCAGTTTATTCATTCATACACAAAGCTGCTCACACATACTGTAACCTAGTCAACAACAGGGACAGAAAATGAAAAGGCGAACACAGAATGCAAGAATTCTCTTTGCATTATATCCAGTGGAAAGTGCTATTGCTGACTTAACTTGACTGATCTGAACTTAGTTTTAAACTTAATGCTCTTCTCCATTCAGACTTCTGTCAGCTGAGAATGGACACCAACACAGCCTACCGAGAGCTGCATCTATCGGACGGGAACAGAAAGGTGACCCGGACCAGAGACATCCAGGCCTATCCGGACCACCCCGAGAGATTCGACAGCTTCGCCCAGGTGCTGTGCCGGGAGGCCCTGAGTGGCAAGCGCTACTACTGGGAAATCGAGTGGAGCGGCGAGTTCTCCACCGGAGTCACGTACAAAGGGATCAGCAGGAAGGGGAAGGGCTCCCTGTGTCTCCTGGGCTACAACGATAAGTCCTGGAGTCTCCTTTGCTCCGAATCAGGTTACTCCGCCTGGCACAACCGGGAGGACAAGCGCATAAACGCGGCCCACTCCCCCCGGATCGGAGTGTACCTGGACCACACTGCTGGCGTCCTGTCCTTCTACAGCATTTCCGAGACCATGACTCTGCTTCACAGGTTCGAGACTAAGTTCACTGAGCCGCTGTACCCTGGGTTCGGGGTTGGGACCTCGGTGAAGATCTGTCAGCTCAAATAAGCCCTCTAGTGGAGGTGTATAGCAGCCTTAAACCCCCTACAATGTCCAGTCTTTTGGTTTTTGGTTTGCTCCACTTATTCAGAGCAGCTGTGTATTATTGTGTCCAAGTTAATAGGTTTTCCAAGTCTCTTCTTATTGACTATTATTCCACCTGTAAAACCTGCCCAAGGACGGTGGCTGTATAGGACTAATGTTATCGAGTCCTGCTCTGTGCCTTCTCTCATTACTGTAGTATCAATTTATTTTTAAATCAGATGTATTCTATCACATTTCATTCAACACAATATTTCCGACAGGCTCAGAGGCACAGAAAGCAAGCGTCTGCACAAATAATTATACCTGCTTACGTCAAAAGTCATTTCATGTATCCCCTCTGTAGTCTTCTTCACCCGATTCATAATCTCTTCCGCTACTCCCAAATTATAATCAAAACTGTGAATCTCTCTGTCTGTCTATGACCGCCTTGTTTACGCAAAAGACTGGAAATCACATGCACACAAAAAAAAAATTGCATTATTTTTTTCAATACATTTTTTTAAAATAAAGTAATGGTTTTATTTTGATTCCTTGAACCATTTGCCTATCTTTCTGCAGTTGGTATCTTCCTGTGTGGATGACTTGGTGAACTAAGGTTATACAGTACGGGGACACTCTTTCCACATTCACCACAAGATGGGAGGATTAAATAATAAACTTTGTAGGTGGAAAAGAGAAACTGCAGATCGAATACATTTTTACAGAAGTGAATTAACTTTACACACTTAAAATAAGGGCTGTTTCTGAAAACCTGAAGTCACCTTTAGTGTATTGGGTATATACAGACATATAATGACGTCATACATTCATATTTCAATTTAATAAAACAAAAAATTGACCAACCAAATAAATAGCCACCAGTTTATTTACATGGACAAGATAACGTTGCTCATATTAAAATGATTATCTGTTCACATACATCTGTAACTGGAATGCGGTTTAAGGAGACGCAGCGTTCTTAACATTGACACTGTTTACAGGAACCACACCTTGCAGTTGTACACAGACGCGCACATTGTGTATTAAAAACAGAACTGCTGTACATTGAACTAAATCAACATATTAATAATAATAATAGATATATAAATATAGGGGTTAAAAAACTATCAATTATATCACGTTATAAATTCCACTACACTGGATTTGGAAATTTCAACATTTCAGTTTTTGTATCTAAACACTTGGAGACATTATTCTCTGTTGTACAATGGTGTTAGACAAACCTGAGCTTTCATGCAGGCTGTGGCAGAAACCGTTCAGGTTTTCTGGTATGTTTTGATTAAAGGCACAATCCTATGGAAGACTTCACAACAAGCACATCTACTAAACTGTACCATGTTAATAACTGAAATAACATTTTGAGGTGGTGTAAATTATTAAATGACTGCAGTGCTCTGAATGAGTTAAGACCTATTGTATTTATAATTTGAAAATTCTCAGATGGTTTGTGTATTTTATTGGTATTGCAGTATTTTGTAAAATGAGTTCCAGGGGCCTAAGTCCGTGCAGGCTCAGTATCGCAGATAATATCCTGAACCTGTGAAATGTTATCTGCCGCCTTCCAGGGGTGAAATGCAAAGCATTATTTTACATTCTATAGATTTTCTCTCATTTCGTGGCTCAGCCTGTGCAAAACTGCAATATTAGCTTTCAGGGAATGCCCCTGTTCGCAAATCTCGGATGACAAGTCTGTTATTACTCCTCTTTTTGAACAGCTCATGCACCATCTCTCCACACATCCCTCCTTTAAAGAAAGCACCCTTCGCCAGGGACCAGGAACTCCCTGTGAACCCAGATCCCAGAGAAACCAGTCCCCTCTTTTCCTCTGTGAGCGATCTGAGAATTCCAAACTGACTCAAGCCGTCTCCGCAGTCGGACCACTGTTGCAGTTTCTCTTTCCCCACCAGCGGACCCCTCTCCTCACACAAGGCGTCAATACTAGGATTTCCCCTCTGAGTGGCTCTGTAGGTGGTTCTTCAGGCTAACCCTGTGCGTGAAGCTCTTCTCACACTGGTCACACTTGAACGGCTTCTCCCCAGTGTGAACCCGCAGGTGGGACTTCAGGTTCCCCGGCTGGTTGAAGCTCCGGTCGCACAGGTGGCACTGGTAGGGCTTCTCCCCCTTGTGGATGTTCTCGTGCCGGCGCAGGTGTTGCAGGAGACTGAAGCTCTTCCCGCAGTAGCTGCAGATGTGGGGCTTCTCCCCCGTGTGCAGCTGCAGGTGGGTCCTCAGGCTCTGCTTCTCGGTGAATTTGTTGCCGCACTGGTGGCACTGGTAGGGCTTCTCCCCGGAGTGAGACCGCAGGTGCTTGACCATGCTCTCCGAGCGGTTGAAGGCTTTCAAGCACACCTTGCAGGTGTACGGCTTCTCCCCAGTGTGTGTCCGCTGGTGGCGCTTCATGGACTGCAGCTGGCTGAAGGTCTTGCCACACTCGCCGCAGCGGTGCGGTTTCACCCCCGTGTGGATCTGCCGGTGGTTGTTCAGGTCCTTCAGGTGGCTGAACTTCTTGCCGCAGTCGTGGCACAGGTAGGGTTTCTCCCCCGTGTGGTATCGGTAGTGGTACTGGAGGTAGCTCAGCTGCCTGAAGGTCTTCCCACACTCGCTGCAGCAGAAGGGCTTCTCTCCCGTGTGAATCCGCTGGTGCTCCTTCAGACGCCCGAGGAACTTGAAAGACTTCCCGCACTCGGCGCACTGATGGGCACTTCTCTCCTTCCTGGGTTTCAAGTGGGGAACAGGCCGCGACTTCTGAAGCTCTCCGGCAGTGGAAGGGAGGCATTCCGCCCCCGGACTTTGCCCACCATCCCCCCGCGGAGATGACCGCGGCCCCTCGTCGCAGCTAAAACCCAGCTCCTCCTCCTCCTCCTTCACGACAATGTGCAGGCCTTCGTAGTCTTCATCTTTCACGGGCGCCTCGTCAGGCTGCGGTGCTTCACATTTGATGAAGACAGATTCCAAGTCCACAAATTTCTTTGGGTTGGTGAAAGAGCCGGGCCCGGGGAGCTCGTGGTTCTCCTGGACCAACTCCATTGGCCCAGTATTTCAGGAGAATCGGCTACTTCAACACCCCAGGGCTGAAAATAACATTTGACTGAGAGAAAGAAGAAATACCTCTCTGTGTGACTAGCTGGATGTCTCTCAGTCTTCATGGCTTGCTGGATGCATCTCTGACAAGCAAACGTCTATAACTAGAACTCTGCTTATCCTGGGGGGAGAACACAGATATAAACCACAGATTAACATTAGATGGATGTATTATTACAACACCCTTTCACATGTATGTATATTAATGTATTGCTAATAATAAAGTACTGGTAAGCATAATAAAAAAATGTGCAACTCTTTGGCTAAACAGAAGTAACTGTGGAATATGAAGATGGAAGATTTAGATGTATTGGTTACTTTGGCTATTAGGTTTTTGTATTTATGTTTTTTGTTGTTACGATTGTTTTTATTTCAATACATTTGAAATGTCTATAAAAATCAGGTAACTGAAACGGAATAATTCCCATGTGCATAAGTTGACATTTAAACATTCAATTAAACATTAAATTAAAGACCCAATTAAACATATATGTTGTGATGATAAAGAATTTCTGAAAATATTTAATTTACATTCATCTAGGTTTCAACACATGAATGCAGTGTTTTAACTTGGGCTTCCAAACAGCAAAATAAATAAAATAACTTATATATTATTATTTTTTGTAGCTGTTTTAACAATGAACGAGTTAATGCAAATTCTTTAATTTAAATGACAAAGAAAAACTAAGATCTCATTTGATTCTTTACGTTTTAGCAACAGTTACATCGCAAAGGTACAATATTGCATCAGAATAAAGCGCAACACTTCAACAGGTAAGTTATGAAACGTATCCTGCCTGGAGGACAGAGTCTGCCTCTAATTTTTCTCTCGGGATAAATGAATAGCATGACAAATAAAAGCGTGAACACATTTAATTCAGTTTTAAATCATTTTAAACATCGAGATCGTACTTAATGATGTGAAAGCATGATCAGGTGCAGCCCTACACAATACAAAGTATACAATGTATGCGTAGTGAAATGTGTAGCGCTCGGACACCATGATAGAAAGTACACATTTTAACATTGCCCTGTCTTTTTCGCATTCAAGTTTTTAGCAAGATTTCATAACACATTGCATGCAACTATTGTCGTCCTTTACCGAGCTGAACTGGAGGTGCAATGGCAGGCTACTCACACGCATACACACGCAGACGCGTTTTCGGGTAGGTGTCGTTTTTGTCAACAGAATTGCTGTTCACGTCCAGATGAACAAGCGCCTGTCTTTCACCTGGATGCTGAGGCAAAAATATCTGATCCTTCACTGAAAACGCATTGGTCGCGATCGTGTGGCGCAGATTTCTACAGGTCTGCGCGGCTCTACCAATGGGATCCCTGGGATTCAGCAAACCTGCGCAGAACTGCGAGAATCTGAGCTGCAAGTGTTCGATTCTGTCGTCACGCTGCCTGCAGATTCCAGCCCACTGGTATGAGGCGCCGTTAGGGACACAATTCACGCCGCGAACTCCTGAACAACAAAATCGCATGGACCGCATCATGCCATTTTTAATTAAAAGCCTAGTATTATGCCCCCAACATGTTTTTTTTTTGAGTGGGTATCTAAAGCAAAATAAAAATGGAATAATCAATTATTTCCGTTTCTCTATTGTTTAGAATTTCTTTATTTTTTCTACTTAACTGAACTAAATTTTCCTAAATGTGCACTTATGTTGAAATGCATTTCCCACCCTTAAATTGAATCTGTCGTTAGGGTTCAGCATTTGCTTTTTGTGTATTTGTATTGTATAACTAGTGGAAATTGATTGAATTTCGTAAAAGCTACTGAAGTATAAAAATGTTACGTTTTTGTCTCAAATTTGAAAGTTGTGTGCCTCTCACTGGAGTTGTTCATGTAATTTAATCAGGATTTTGTCGGTACACAGAAAACTGCTATGTACACTTGTTTCTTAGTACCTGTTCTAGGGTGTCTTGGTTTGTTGTTAAACTTGCTAAATAAATAATAAACCCACTGTATATGTAAGAGAACACAAATCTGTTTTCCAAAATGACACAGCACACATGTAGGCTGCTTAACAAACGTGGTCAGTACTCTGGTCTGCTGTGAAATTCATTTTCTACACCAGGGTACATAACTACAGGCGTCATCAGAATATTCACGTAAGCGATATAGTCAGCCCTAAATATCAAAAAAGAAACAGAGATTCATTAAGGGCTAAAATGACTTAAAACAATCAGAACCTTCTTTGTCCAATCGCAAGATCTATTTTAAATAATGGAGATTCTTACGACACGCCGATCACTAACCATGGCTGTGATCCACTGTCCTCCAGCACATGTGCGTGACATGACAACCCCGAGGGACCAGTGCGTTTATTGTGATGTTTCTTGCTTTTATTTTCCATCAGCGACGCACCCGTCTACCAGGACAACGATCAGCTTTTGAGCAGATGAGTGGCCTCTTTCTACGTCCCATTGGTATATCCTGGCGATTTCACAACAAACTGAAAGTCTTAATCATCCTTAAAAATAATAAATACATTTTTTAAATCATTGCTTAGCACACCTCACGCGGCTCAGCTTACACACGTGTCTCTAACCGGAAGTAAACAAACTGACGCGGCCACGCCTTCCTGTGAGAGCGCCACGCCCCCTCTGCGTTGCATGACTAGCACTGTACAGCACTGCACTCATTCTAAAAAAAAATAATAATACCAGTTTAAAGGCCAACTGAGCAGTAATATATATATATACAGTTTCATTCTTAGTATTCCCGTGGTCCTTGACTGTGACCTAACATTTTGTCCGCACTTAGCTGTTACTATCCAGGATGTAAGACCTCATATATTGTATTCACTTGTGTACATTGGAATTTGTAAAATGTATTATGCATTGAATTGCTTTGTATTATGTAAATCTGAATTTGTAATGTTTGATGCCTTGTACTGGACTGTATTTTTGCATTTTATATTGCGCTAATGTTTTGTAAGTCGCCTGGATAAGGCCGTCTGCCAATAAATAAATAAATCAAGTGTTACATGTCAGTTGAATGGCAAATACTGAATAAATATTGAAAATGATATTCACAAAATACAAGTTTATTTATTTGTATTACTAAGATGGTATGCTGTTTGCTTTATCACCTGCAGCTTTACCTTTAATAATTAATTTAAAAACCTTTAGGTGACCTATAATTGAATATTGTTTGCATGATTTTTATTGATCTGCACTTTCTAGTATAGATCATTAACTTGATATGAACTGAATATATATATATATATATAGAATTAAAAGTATCAGGACCTGGTTTGGGAAGCCTTGACCCAGGTAATTAAACACCTTTTACACATAAACACTTTCTTAGAACACTTCTCAGAGCTAATTTCTTGGAATTATACATGAGATGCAAATTAGCTTCGCTACCTGAGTGCTCCTGGAGGTGTTGCAAACCCACTGAACTTCTGGAGAAGTACTGCTGGATACCAGCTCAGAAAAAGGGCATTGTAAACAGAAATGCTAACCTACAGAGCAGAGCATGAAAATCAGAAGACAGGCATTAAATGTGGCCAGACTAAATACAATTATGAAAAGAAATGCTGAGAATCCACACAATTCTTAATCAGCTTCCAAAGAAACAGACTATTTTTCCAGTAGTGATTTTATTATGCAAGCTGACAAATAAGACACAGAAGTGGTCTTCATGTCTTCATTGTGAAATGTTGATTTCATGCATTAGAATTAATAACATTATCTGAAGCAAAAAGCAAGGTCAAAGATATTTCTTAAAGTCACCCTAACTTCAAATGCATTACGTATACATTTATAGCAACACCAGCTCATGCAACACAGTAGTAAATGTGTATATGGGACTCGGCGATATTCACAAATCTTGGATGATAGGACTCTCAAATGCTCACTCACAGTCCTTGAGGGCCACAGCCCTGCACGTTCGTAACTGCATGGGTTAAAAAACTGGAAGAAAGTGCTAATTTAGACCAAGTATTTCCATAATTGGTTCAATTCAGTCATTAAGTGCTCATGTGGAGTGAAAGCTAGAAGACCCTGATGCTCTCAAGGAGCAGGAGTGAGTATCACTGTTTTGAAGAGACTCTGTTTCTCTACAGCAGTGGTCTCCAACCCTGGTCCTGGAGAGCCCCAATCCACTTAATCTTATAGGTTACCTTACATCACCAATATCTATACTGGAAATACATGGGAGGAATTAATCAATTAAGCAAGTCAACTAAGGGATTTCTTGACTCAAGAGGCTGAAGGTGTTCAGAGGCTTGATCATATGTTTTTTTAATTACTGCATTTACCAAACCACCAACTTAATTGTTACAAATTAAATACTTTTAGGTGTTTAAAAATTGGTGAGAGATGGGTGAACTCCAAAACCTGCTGGAATGGGGCTCTACGGGATCAGGGATGGAGACCTCTACTCTACAATGTGGCTGCAAAGCAGGTGACAATGGTCCAGCACTGCTCTACATGGTCTCCCTGCTGGGATCTGATATTTCAGACTGCTACACTTTTTCTAACAAGTGCATTCGCTGGTGCTGTCTCAGAGTTTTCAGCCAGTTGAACCCTTTCCCGCACTGGCAGCAGTGGTGGGGCTTTTCCACGGCGTGGCTCTGCACGTGCTTCTTGAGGCTAACGCTGTGAGTGAACCTCTTGCCGCACTGGGTGCACTGGTACGGCTTCTCCCCAGTGTGCACCCTCTGGTGGGACTTCAGGTTGCCGGACTGGCTGAAGCTCCTCTTGCAGAGGTGGCACTGGTAAGGCTTGGACCCCTTGTGGATGTTCTCGTGCCGCCTCATGTGCTGCAGCTGGCTGAAGCTCTTGCCGCAGTAGCTGCAGTTATGGGGTTTCTCTCCCGTGTGGAGCTGCAGGTGGGTCTTAAGACTCTGCATGTGGGTGAAATCCTTGCCGCACTGGTGGCAGTGGTAGGGCTTCTCCCCTGTGTGCGTTCGTAAGTGCTTACCCAGGTTTCCCGACCTGCTGAAGGTTTTCAAGCACACTTTGCAGGCGTAAGGCTTCTCTCCAGTGTGAGTCCGCTGATGGCGTTTGAGGTACAGTGGCTGGCTGAAGGTCTTCCCACAGTCGCCACAGCGGTGCGGCTTCTCCCCTGAGTGGATCTGCCGGTGGTTGATGTAGCTGGTCCTGTGGCCGAAGTTTTTCCCGCAGTCGTGGCAGTGGAAGGGCTTCTCTCCGGTGTGGATGCGGTAGTGTGACTGCAGGTTCCCCAGCTGGCAGAACCTCCTCCCACACTCGCTGCAGCTGAACGGCTTCTCGCCGGTGTGAATGCGCTGGTGCTGCTTGAGATTCCCCAGCAGCTTGAAGAATTTCCCGCACTCGGCACACCGATGGACTGTCCTCTCCTTCCTGGCTTTGGAAATGGAATCGGGCTCAGAATCCAGAAGAACTGTGACGGCTGTTTGCAAAGGCGCCCCCTGCTTGCTGTGTCCACTCGTCTCCAGCGCACGAGGGCTGTGCTCATTGCTCATATCCAATTCGTGCTCTTCTTCTTCCTCCTTCACAATGATGTTTAGACCCTCATAAAGATCCTGCTTGATACACACGTCTTCAAGCTCTTGGTCTGATTCCAGGTCAGGAGATTCCTTCTTAGTGTTGAAGGGCCCTGGTTCAGGGACTTCTTCTTTAATGTGGATAGTCTCCATTATGTAAATCCTGTATTTCATCTGAATCACATTTTGCTTCAGCTCCTAGCAGCTGAAAAAGGCAACAATGGTTATAAACGCCTATAAGTAACTGTCTGTTCAAAGGGGAAAAAAGCTCACAGAATATTTTTCAAAACCATAATTCTCATGCATTTCAGTCATCCTAGGATATTGCACACCAAACATTAATTATAGATATATTGGCATGCCAATTAGCATTGATTGATTCACTTTTGATGGGCATATTTACAGCAGTAACTCTATAAGTAAAACACTTTTATTAACTAACAACAAAATGTTTAACTTACATGTGTTTTGTATTCGTTTATTTAAAAGCCATCCACATTAAGGTGTCTTCATGGCAGCAATATTAAGTGATGAGTTAATTGATTATAGTTTGAATTATAGTATATCTAATTAAGGTATAACTTCAATTATTATTATCGCATCATGAACCAGATTAAAGCTATACTGGTATTTTTTTATTTTAATTTCAGACAAACACTAGTAATGGTCGTTTGAAGATCTATACTTCTCCGTTGTCGCAGACGAAATATTGGGGATCTTATTCCTATACATCCGATTATTCTCGCGTTGTATTTTTCAAATGTTAAAAGCGTGATTTTGCACATACAGTTACGCAGTGCTGTAACTTGAATAAATGGGAAGTAAACAATGCAATATTTTGTCCCCAGCGGTGTTACCTAGAAAACCTTCCCCTTCGCTCCCACTGTCAGATGCAACAGTTCCCAGGATACAAAACACCAAGGACGTGTGGCGTCTGACCATATAACACTAATAGATCTTATTCTCGCCTGCCTTTACTGTGCGGCTGAGCGAGATTTCAGTCCGCCATCTTGGGTGGGAATAAACGGCGCTATTATTACTTTTGTGAGTGCGAATGACAAACTCACACTGGTTTGGCTGGAGATCTGTGCTACACGTCTTTGTGCTGGTTTCACAGACCCGGACTACCCGCTAGTGCTGGGACCACCCTTGGTTATTTTAGGAAGAGTAGCGCACGACGATTGTAAATCAAGGTCTGTACGTGTCTGACGCGTATCGGTCGAAATGAGCAGCAGCAGCAGCATCCGGGTACTGGAGCACTTTCATTTGTGATCCGGTATACTATTCGATTAAGCAACTTTAAATATAATCTGAATATAATTTGTATTAGGTAACATTCATTTTTACATAATGCATGTCGTATGTTTATTGCATTTATTTTGACTTGTTTGGAATCGATTAATTTGGAAACCGCACCATCGGGAAGCCAGATACATTTACCCCATCCTTAGGAACGGATCCTGGTAACAGGGAGCTTGTTTACATGGTTGTGTGGAGAAGCGACAGTTTGCCGGTCCTTCCCATCAAACATGAACTTCTCTGAGCTGTGAGAAGAAGTCAACGTTAAATGCTTTTAATTGCATGTAATTGTTTAAGATAAAAACGTTTAAAATGAAAATACTACTCGTTGGACCAAGCGAGGTAAGCAACTGCAACCGATTATGACAGAATTACCAAAGTAAGGCAATCGTAAAACAATTGTCCTGGATTTCCTCAGATAACTTGCGTAGACTAACGATGCTATAGTTACAATGTACGTGTTTGTATGTCATTGTCATTTCTTCCACAGCGACATTAGTCAAATAACATGTCTGGATCATCATTACCCACAATGCTCTGCTTTACTTTTCAGTGTGGAAAGACGGTGCTGGCAAACTTTCTGTCAGATACCACCGAAACAGTAGGGGGGGAATACAGCCCAACGCAAGGGGTCAGGTGGGTTTGTGCTTTTCAGTTTTTCTGTTGCTCATGGGGGTATTAATCTGTCATATGCGAGTACTGAAGTATTGGTGCTGTTGTAAATACACTAATGATGGTGGCTCTAGGATCCTGGAGTTCGAGTGCCAGAGTCTGGGCGGCAGCGGGAAAAGTGTGGGCTGCGAAGTGGAGCTGTGGGACTGTGCCGGAGACGCAAAGTGAGGATATATCAGGAGAGACGGGTTTTTAAACTGCCTCGTCCTATATTCTCTCACCTAGAGTGTAGAGTGTATGTGACTTTTTCTCTATGCTTCGTTTGCTGTGAAGGTTTGAGTCTTGCTGGCCGGCTTTGATGAAGGACGCCAATGGGGTGATCATCATGTTTAACCCCGACATGCCCAGCCATTTAAAGGAACTGGAGATGTGGTATTCTTCATTTGGCTCCTCACAAGGCATGCAGGACAGCCAGTGCCTGTTGATCGAACACCACAAACCGGGCAGTGGAGCCGAGAATGGACGCCCAGCTTTAGGTATGGCGTTACTTAGTTAGATTGGAAAGTGCATGAAGGATGCCACTTTTCTTTGCACCATGTGATATGCACACACATACGCTTTAAATGTTATTCAGTACTTCAGCACTCCAAGACTGTCAGCGTTACACCAAATTCAAGACAAAACATTAATATACCTCGCTGAATAGGGGAAGAGAAGTACAAGTATTACACAAAGGAAAATAAAACTTTTTCTCTCCCCAATTTTGTCTGCAGCCTCTCAGTTGAGCAAGCTGACCCTGGTCCACTCGAACCTGGAGGAGGACCCGGAGGCGCTGCGCCAGGAGTTTCGGCAGTACCTGGGATCGGTGGCCAAGACTCTGTCCGAGAGCCGGGAGCGTGAGGAGATGTCCATTATTACTTAGTGCAGAGCCCCCACAAATGACCCACAAGAAGACAGCAAACCCCCGCTAAGAGACTCTTACAATGTGTGTCGCATTCTCTCCCGGGTCTGGATTGCGATTGACTGCATCTGCAATACATGCATTCACTTCAAAATAAGCATTTATAAGAGGACTGTTTAAAGACCATTCATGTTATTTTTTGTAATTTCAAACCATAAGTAAATTTTATTTAAACATTGTAGAAGCACTTTTTATTGTGACTGAAACTTGTCAACTTGCATCTCTAGTTCAAGTCATTCAAAGTGGAGCTCCAGCATGTGTAAACTTTGACAACACTTATTAAAGCAGTTATAAGTTTGTATACCTTCTATTTATACACTTCATACATTTTAATGAAGGCAATTCAATGGTATACAAAGATTACCTTGTCAATTATGTTATTTTTGGGAACTTTGACATTAAGTTATGTATACCAACTAAATTGGTAAATTGTTTCTCTAGTAAATGGACTTCCTAGTTTCCAGACTTCAGATCTTTCCATCATAAATCAGGATATATGGAAACAGAATTTACCAAATCAGTACAATAACTGGAAAGCTATTTAATTGGAAAATATATACATATTTTAAATTTAAATCCAATAGTTTTATATTGGCGACCCCATAGCATTCAGCCAACAGAACGCCAACCAGAGATCACTTCTCCAGCCCTCCAACCCTCGCTTCAATCTCCTTCAGAGTGTCCTGCAGGCGCTTGGTGACCTGGGTCATTAAGCCGAAGCTCTCGTGAAAGCTGCCCATGCCACCCTGCGCCCAGGCGGCCCTCAACTCGCCAATCCACGTCAGCACACTGTCCAGTTCAGCCTGCACCTCCCTCTGCTCCTGCAGCTCCGCGAGCAAGGCCTGCTTGGCACACATCTCGGCCTGGTAGCGGCGCTGCAGACCGGCGAGCTCCCCCTCCAGCTCCAGCAGCTGCTCACGCCTGTGGGGGTACTTCTGATGTGGGGCGTCCTCGGGCAGCAGGACGTTGGGGGGGACCTCCAGCACGCTGCTCTGGAGCAGGACCTCCATGCGGCCGGAGAGACGGTTGATGCGTTCCTGCAGGAGGGCCAGCAGCTGCCGAGTGCACTCCCGGGCCTGCCTGGTCACCTCGTCCCCTGCGTCCAGGCCCCCCAGCTTCTTGACGAGGACGGTCTCCACCGCGAGCAGGACCTCATACAGGCAGTCCTGGAAGGCAGTGTAGACCCGCAACATGCAGGTCTGAGGAGTGAAGCCGAAGAACTGAGCCTCGTACAGCTTCAAGGACTCGGCCACAGACTGGGGCAGGGGCTCCACTGGACAGAGAAGGACAAATCAAAGCCGGTCATTGACTTTGAGCTGAAGACACCTGAACAGGTTTCTGGGGAAACTGCACTAGCAATATTTATTATGCGTGTTATCTTACTTGGCTTCAGGGACTTTGATAACAAGTTACAAGCTGGAAATACAGTCTATAAATTCTCAAATCAGCAGTTATACTGACCCTCTAAGGATCATTGTTAAAAATAAAATGGGTGGGATACTTTAAGAACTCTCCACATGCAATTTTGAGCAAGCACTTCAGTATGATCAAAACTAGTAATTTGTGCAGTAGCTGTACAATAAATGTGCATACACAATAAGCTAGACATAAGATGAATATTTGTTAAGAAAAGATAACATACCTTTTTCTCCACACTCCGCCATTTTCCAAATCTCCCGCTCATTGCTACGTAACACGTGTCTTTTCCTCCCCGCCCCGCATATATGCGCACACCAGCCAATCGCAGGTAGGCAAACAGGATCGTCAGACCAGCTCTTGACCAATCACAGCAAAAGAAACAAACACCAGCTACAGCCTATCGAACGCACCCCTTGACCCGCGGGCCAATCACGCCACGCCAGGCCCTCGACACGCCCATCGAGCCACTGATTGACACATTTATAGTGCAATCACGAGCGAAGCTGACACGCATGTATCCAATGGGATCACGACACCACCAGCCCGACCCCACCTCCGTTCCTCCCGACGAAACGCCCCACGATGACGTGTCATGTAAGTGCCGGAAGCATCCCGTCCTTGTCCAAGATGGCCTACCAAACCTTCCAGCAGGAATATTTACAGATTCCCATTGTAACCAGGGCTTATACCACCGCCTGCGTTCTCACCACCGCTGCCGTGGTAAGAGGAAGACGTCATTTCGTGTGTATCGGAATTAATTATCTTTAGACGAGGCTTGTGCCAGTGAAAACGAGATCATGCTATCGTATCCCCCCGGTCTGTAGCCGGGTATATCAGGAATCCGAAATGTTTATCAGACACCTACCCTGCATTTGTCCTGATGTAGTTTGAATTTAAGTAAATGTATGTCTCTAGATGTAGGGGTCGGTGTCACTAAACGATTTGTGTACACAGTCTCTTGCGTTGTGTTGTGTGGGACTCGGGGGATTCCTCCCATATACTACATACATGTTTGAACAAATCGGTTTTCTTTGTGTCTGTTGTATCCTATTATTAGATCAGACCCCAAGCACTTAGTTCTGCCTCATTTCTCGCTGATGACTAGTTTTGTATTGTAATTCTTCAGCACATGTGCAGCTGCAGAGTCTTATTACAATGCTTACCTCACTTTAAGGTATTGCACTGATGTCCCTGAAACATTGTGCAGGATGATTATATTGCCGTAGATTCATGTAATTATTGGTTGTACCTCTTCTTGTCTTCTCAGCAATTGGAGCTCATCACCCCCTTTCAGCTGTACTTCAACCCAGACTTAATATTTAAGCATTATCAGGTGAGCTGCTCTGCTTACTCTTGCAAAGGAAGTGTCATTCCATTGTAATGACATTTCCACAAGTGACTGATTGCACACTTACACATTACACTTCAATTCAATTTACACTCCTGACTGAGAATTGCAGAGATGATGAGGAATATGTTTCTCTTCCAGGTATGGCGACTCATCACAAATTTCCTGTTCTTCGGTCCTGTGGGTTTCAACTTTTTATTCAATATGATTTTTTTGTATCCTTTTCCTGGTTCACTTTCTCTGGGGAGTCAGAGAGTCCATTATAATTGAGGAGGAACTAATACACATGTCCTGTTATAAAGACTTATTTATTTGGTTTATTTGATTGTCTTATTGTGGGTTCACCCAGGAAAGCATATAACAATCCTAGTAAAACAAACAGATTTAGGCTGAATGTGTAATCAGTAGGTAGTGTCACTCCCAAATTCTTAGTCTACATTACAAAAAGTGCAAATATAAACCGATATTTAAATTGATATGTACATTTCATTTTGTGATATTATTATAATAAATAAATTGCGTATTGTATTGCTTGTCTGTGCTGTTGAAAGCTCTCCTTAACCAGGGCCTGTCAGGTATCGGTATTGTCGCATGCTGGAGGAAGGATCTTTCCGGGGACGCACAGCTGACTTTGTCTTCATGTTTCTCTTCGGGGGGATACTGATGACCGTATCCTTAATCACTGGAATGCATAAATTACTTGTTTTTATTTATTTATCAGTATATACTGCACTTTTGACCGGCAGTTTGTCCTCTGTCCCACCCTTCGGTCCACTCCACTACACGAAAGCCTGAAAGGCGGTTGTTTTGCAAGAGCCCGCGTGTCCCGCTCTGTCCCGGCTCTGATTTCCTTCACGGACTCTCAGATCTTCGGCATATTCGTGAGCCTGGTGTTCCTCGGTCAGGCCTTCACCATCATGTTGGTGTACGTGTGGAGCCGGCGCAATCCCAATGTGCGCATGAACTTTTTCGGTCTGCTCAACTTCCAGGCCCCCTTCCTGCCCTGGGTGCTCATGGGCTTCTCTCTGCTGCTGGGCAACTCCATCATTGTGGATCTCTTAGGTAATCTCCCTCTTCTCTCAGCCAGTGCTCTGCTGGTTTAAACTCTGTGGACAGGTGCCCATAGCCCATTCACATGAGCCAGACTACAGAACTTACAGAACTTGAAATCGTTCCACTCGGTAATTAAGGGGCCATTTTGAAAGACACGGTTCCATCTAGGTATTTTGAAACCTAACGCTACCTGGTATCTGCTTCCCACAGGCATCGCAGTGGGACATGTTTATTTCTTTCTGGAGGATGTGTTTCCGAACCAGCCTGGTGGAGGCCGATGGCTGAGGACACCTGCTATTCTGTAAGTGCTGGATCATAGGCAGGAATCTTAGCTGATAAGAAAGGCATATGTGCATTAATTTAAGAGAACCATAGCTATATTATCCCTTCATAAGTTCTGAGTTCCTTAGCTGCCACTAACCCCTTCGGTCTACTTTCTTTTTTCACAGTTGTGTTCAAAAGAATGTAATTCACCCACATGATTAGCTCATACTCTTATGTCATTTCTACTAAGCCACCACTTTCCAGATCTCACCGCATATCTGTTACTTGTAAGCCCTGACATACTGACTTTTGACCTTTCTTACTGCAAACTCCATAGCCCAGTCATACACGTGTACACGCCCTTATTAGAAGCCTATTTTTCAATCTGTCCCTGTAGCAAGATGCTGTTTGACACCCCGGAGGAAGATGCCAACTACAACCCGCTCCCGGAGGAGAGGCCAGGGGGCTTTGCCTGGGGGGAGGGCCAGCGTCTAGGAGGCTAATCTCTCTGCTCACCTGGATCACTAACAAGGACCATGCTTTCTTCAGAGAGCCACAGAGGGCACACTTTTTTCTACACGTTTCTCTCGATCTGGAACTGGAGCGTGAACCCCTTCTATCTACAGAGAGAACAGCCCAAGACTCGCCGCTGGCTGCGTCTGTGTAACTCTCACAACGTCGGCAGGAAGCTGCAAGCGGCTACACGGTCACTACAGATCGATTCAGAGTTTACAGCAACCTGAGGACCTTTGAGCAGAAAATCATGGCTGGTTGGATTTCTTTTTCTTTTGTTTTTCCCCTAATTGTAATGTATATTGATGAAATGGGAAAAGAAATAGATCGGCAAAGAGAGAACAAAAGAAGGATCATTTCTGATCTCGGGAGCCTTTTCTAAAAAATTCTGTGTTTTTGTATGTATAAATATAAGAAATGCCGGAAGTGTATTGATGTGTGTGTCTGGATTCTTTCTTTGGGCGGGGGGGGAGTTATTGTGATCATTTAAGGAATGAAAGATTTATATTGTGTATATTGTGTATACCCTGTTGAGAACTGATAAATGAAGACTATCTTTACATTCAAGATTTACATTATATTTTCCATGGAATATGGTCTACAAATAGGCCTCAAGGTGTTTTTCTGTTAAAAAGTTGATGCAGTACAGTTACTCAAGAGATGAGGTTTTGAACTTGACTTATGATTTATCTGTGACTGCCTCTAATTGGAACTTCCTGGTTGCATATGGGGAAACTGACCATTTGTGGGGGATACTTTGTATCTGTCTTTCTGTACATTCATTCCATTCTCTTTCAGTTCCACAGTGGTTTGTGTGAAGTCAAGAGATTTGCTGAATACAGTTCAGTTTTTCTTTGCACGTACCTCTAAAGCAGTTCACTTAAATGTAACTGAAAAGACCTGGAACCGAGGGAAATGGCAGGTTTGGTCCAAATATCCTTTTTTGCCAATCATCCCATTTCACAGATTAATTTGATGTTGTGTATTTTGGGACTGTGATGCCAAACTAGGCCAGAGCCACCCTTCCACCCCTGAAACTCATTTTCTTGTGTGATTATTAGGTTTTCATGAAACACTTTTCAGAACAGGTGTATTTTTAATTTCAATAAAATAATTAAATTGTATATAACCATGTAGTTTGCACAGTGCAGTATGAAGGTTGTTATTTTATTAAAATGGAAAAAAGCTGTACAAAATATTTACAATACAATTATAAAACAATAATTTGATAACATAGGCTTATATATATTTATATTTAAAATAAGTTAATTAAAAAAAACGAAGACCACAATGGTCAGTGCTTTGCTCTCACACACTGATCACAAGTTCAGATAATACTGGTTTTACTAAAATCCAGCAGCTCACTGCCGGGATCGGAAGGGCTGTGATCTGAACCCTTCTGAGGCACAGAGTGACGGGCCAGACCACAGGTGTCCAGAGAGGCTTTGATGACTGGTCAAGAAGACCCAGAGCGCTCATCTTTATGCCACATCATCGTAGTCTTCGCTCACATACCCAGGTGACACCACATCATCGTAATCCTCGGTGACTGCACTCTCCGGGTCCTGGGTCACTGGGGCGCCTGGGGGCTTGTACACGTTGTTGTGCATGGCTGGGGTTGACTCCTCTTCCACTTTTACATAGTCTGGGGTGCCAGGAATTTCTTCATAATCTGAGGCTACAGAAACACACACAACGAGTTCAGATAACGGATCATGTCGGGCCGATACATATGTTCTTGGCCAAATGTTTGCTCTTCACAGAACTCAACACTCGATTTTATTGCTTTGCACTGGACGGTTTGCATCCATACAAATGGATGAAACCTTATAAATATAGCATTATACACTCACCTAAAGGATTATTAGGAACACCATACTAATACTGTGTTTGACCCCCTTTCGCCTTCAGAACTGCCTTAATTCTACGTGGCATTGATTCAACAAGGTGCTGAAAGCATTCTTTAGAAATGTTGGCCCATATTGATAGGATAGCATCTTGCAGTTGATGGAGATTTGTGGGATGCACATCCAGGGCACGAAGCTCCCGTTCCACCACATCCCAAAGATGCTCTATTGGGTTGAGATCTGGTGACTGTGGGGGCCAGTTTAGTACAGTGAACTCATTGTCATGGTCAAGAAACCAATTTGAAATGATTCGACCTTTGTGACATGGTGCATTATCCTGCTGGAAGTAGCCATCATAGGATGGGTACATGGTGGTCATAAAGGGATGGACATGGTCAGAAACAATGCTCAGGTAGGCCGTGGCATTTAAACGATGCCCAGTTGGCACTAAGGGGCCTAAAGTGTGCCAAGAAAACATCCCCCACACCATTACACCACCACCACCAGCCTGCACAGTGGTAACAAGGCATGATGGATCCATGTTCTCATTCTGTTTACGCCAAATTCTGACTCTACCATCTGAATGTCTCAACAGAAATCGAGACTCCTCAGACCAGGCAACATTTTTCCAGTCTTCAACTGTCCAATTTTGGTGAGCTTGTGCAAATTGTAGCCTCTTTTTCCTATTTGTAGTGGAGATGAGTGGTACCCGGTGGGGTCTTCTGCTGTTGTAGCCCATCCGCCTCAAGGTTGTACGTGTTGTGGCTTCACAAATGCTTTGCTGCATACCTCGGTTGTAACGAGTGGTTATTTCAGTCAAAGTTGCTCTTCTATCAACTTGAATCAGTCGGCCCATTCTCCTCTGACCTCTAGCATCAACAAGGCATTTTCGCCCACAGGACTGCCACATACTGGATGTTTTTCCCTTTTCACACCATTCTTTGTAAACCCTAGAAATGGTTGTTCGTGAAAATCCCAGTAACTGAGCAGATTGTGAAATACTCAGACCGGCCCGTCTGGCACCAACAACCATGCCACGCTCAAAATTGCTTAAATCACCTTTCTTTCCCATTCAGACATTCAGTTTGGAGTTCAGGAGATTGTCTTGACCAGGACCACACCCCTAAATGCATTGAAGCAACTGCCATGTGATTGGTTGGTTAGATAATTGCATTAATGAGAAATTGAACAGGTGTTCCTAATAATCCTTTAGGTGAGTGTATATGCTGTTGATTTTACTGTACTAGAGTAAATCTAATAATAATAATCATAATGAAAATAACATGAGCATGCAGATTTACCAATTTTCACTGGGGGGTTGATGAAAGTGTCGAACTCACTTGGCCGCTTTGGGAAGTTTATGTCCCTCGGGGGTAACGGGGGTAACGGGGTCAGCTCCTCTTCCAGGTGTTTGGGGTGATACTGGCTGCCCCTACAAGAGAAAGACAGGTCAATCAGGTCAAGTTCAGGTCAATCTCGTGCATGAGCAGTCAGGGTGTGATTTTATTACAACCTATCGTATCAGAGAACAGCCTAAAGATGGCTGACTTGACACATCACTGTGCTACATAGGGGTACAATGGGGCATCCCCAGGGAATAAACTTAAACATTCTCAAACCTGGTGTGTGTGTGGTAGAAATTGTGCCTCGTATCACACACACACACACACACACACACACACACACTCATTACAGGGGCTGAGAAGGTTAATTGGTTTCTGCCAGGAAGGCACAACGATTTATGTTTGGACCCCTGTCTCCTCTCTTACACTCACTAACACAGCTGATAGATATAGTTGTTATTAACAATTACACAAAACCTTATGCATACACATACAAAAAAAAGGCCAAAGTACCACCACAAAAGTTTCCATTCCAATACATTTAGCCTTACAGAATGGAAATGTGCTTCCAGGGAGACATAATTTGACTTACCGGGAATAAAACTCATAACCTGGTGTATCTTGAGAATTCGGCGTATAATGAGTTTTATCTGTAATGAGATACAAATATAATTAGAGAGGGAAGTGGGAGAGACATATAACATAGAGAGTGAGATGTCAGCTATGGTTTCTATAGTTCCCCATTTTAAATAGTCAACCGTGAGTCAACGTTTTGGAGCAGATGCAACATCTAGGCCTATGACCTAAATAAATCTTCAAATCAAATATGAGAAAAATGGTGGCAGAGTGTTTTAGAAAGCGTTTAGGTACCTTTCCTAGTGAAGCACTTGTAGATGATGAAGAAGATGAGGCCAAAGAAGAATAAGACGAAGATCATTCCCACAATCACCCATAGCCAGAAGTATTTGCGTGCCAGAGACATCAGTTTGCTGGTTGATGAGAAACACAAGCAAGACAATCAAAAAGCTGCAAAGGTTACGGCAAGGGTCTCTGGTTCAGTAGTTGGTGTTTTCTTTCTACCTCCAAGATGTATGAGAGAAGCCCAGAGAGTCACAAAAAGAGCTCCATTACCTACTTAGCCCTTCACCTAAAGTTTAAAGTGGGCACTGCTGTTTGGAAAGAAGTGAGGAAATATATATTGTTGCGATTTTGTTTTGTTTTGTTTTGTTTAAATGGAGAAGTGTTGACTTTCGAAGTGTCACTCCCCACCACTTCTTCTTGTGTGAGTTATTATACAGAAGCAATTTCAGGAGAGAAACACATTGTATATGATTTATTGCCTCAGTACTGTGTCTCTTGAGGCCAATTAATTGTGAACAGTTTCCGTACATAAAGTCATACCACCATTTTCAGCAAAGGTTGAATAAGAACTTGGTGATCACTATAGATGTGAATGGTTGAAACTATGAAGTTGCAAACACTCCTGCTGAAGATCTCAAACTAAGTTGCAAATAAAGTTTAAGGAAGTTTCTTCACAGCCCCTCCTTGAGAAACAATATGTCACCATGTGCGTGTCTGCTTCTCAGAATAGATTCTGTTCTGTCTTCCTGTCATTTATCAGATGCAAACAGAGTTAACGACATGCAAGAGAAACCTGCTGTCCCATTAAATGTCACAGAATTACAATGGGGTGTTGTGGCTGTATATGTACCTGAGAACAGGGCTGAGGGACTACTCTACAAGAGTTCACCTAGGAACACGTTTTGTGTTCCACTTGCATGTTCCATTAATCTGACAGCTGTGTGACATGTACTTTTCCATCACTGGTGTTTCAGGTTCATAGTGTCCTGACTTTACCACCTTGCTCTCCAACCCCAGGACACCAAACGGGTAAACCCCCTAAACTTCACATATATTAAAATCTATAACACATACATAAACACAGAGGCTTGTGTGTCACTTAAGGGATTAAGTTATCTATCTTTTTCTATTCTGTATTTTATCGATACAAAATTATAACAATGTTTATGAGAATAATGGTATAGTGGGACTCCCATGTGTCAGTTATGTATCTTTGTTAAATTAAAGGCAATACCTTGATATGCATCAAATTTAGTACAAATATAGCCCATGTGGCGCATTACAGAGAATATTTTTAACTCAATTACACAAGGTCTGCTTCCTCAGTGTGCAGAGTGGTTTAAATGAAATAATTTCCTTTTTTCTGAAAACCTTTTATAAACTTTGGCATCCAGAAAGGCATGATAGATGCATCTGCAGAAAATACATTGCTTAAACTTGTCTATTATGCAACACCAAATCTCTGCTTGTCCTATTAATATGTGTTAGAACAAAGCAGTACTGGGGAATATGTGTTTACTGTGCTTGTCAGATACCATTGCGTCTGCCTAAATACAATGCACCAGTTCTAGAAGAAGGGCAGCAACATTCAGCCCGTCTGCTTATTCTTTTTCATTTCTTTCCTTTTTATTCCTTTTACATCTTCATTGCCTTGCGACTGTGAAATGTAGGCACTGGGGCTTTGGAGTCAGGCACAGGATAAACGTGTCCAGACAGATACATGCCCAAATAGATCACAGAACCAGACTTTCTCTGCCAATCTTTCGCCGCAGGGTCTGTTCCTGTGCTCTGGACAGATCATTCACCTGCTGAAATGTTTGATGCACTTGAGCTGTTTATACTGTTTTTCAAGTTATGGGTTTTCCATTTAAATTGCCAACAGGTCCCCTTTTTCTTCCACACTTTCAAAATTTGTTCTTACGTAGGTGATGATTTTTCAAACAAATATGGCACTTAGATGATGATGATGTTGGTGATTTTGACAATTTGTGTACCTGTATTGATTTATCTATTATTACCAACTTCCAGGAGGTCCAAATCTTGGTAGTTTATTATACCCTAGAAACCTGACAAATATTGATTTGGCTAAGTCATGATCCATTCTTGCTCATTGCAATGATGTGTCTAACAAGTTTGTTTGTGAATGAACGTCTTTGTCTTTTGTGTTTGACTGAGTCATTCCATGCTTCATATAGAAGCATACAGAGAGAGAGAGAGACGGGAGCCAACAAGTGGTCTGAAATGTTTTATCAGAGAGCTCACACATTCCCTTTTCTTGTATGGCTTTCCTAGAAAAACCAAGACTGCAAAGCAATTATCTTATGAGCAACTTCCTCCTCAAAGTTTTTTATGGTTTATTTTTAAAGAGAAGGTGGTTATCAGTTCTGGGATGATACGGAATTAGTCAGGGATCAAAATTAAATAGAAAGTTATTTTTGATATATTCAAACATTTTAACTTTACTAGTATATATACTGAATACCGTATAAGGGGAGGATATACACCGATCAGCCATAACATTATGACCACCTGCCTAATATTGTGTAGGTCCCCCTTTTGCCGCCAAAATCTGGGGGAGATGCCAAAATACACCAGATCTGGTTCAACACCTTGAACTCGTGATTTATCAGACCAGGCCACCTTCTTCCATTGCTCCGTGGTCCAGTTCTGATGCTCACGTGCCAATTGTAGGCGCTTTCGGCAGTGGACAGGGGTCAGCATGGGCACCCTGACTGGTCTGCGTCTACGCTGCCCCATACGCAACAAACTGTGATGCACTGTGTGTCTGACACCTTTCTATCAGAACCAGCATTAACTTTTTCAGCAATTTGAGCTACAGTAGCTAGTCTGTTGGATCGGACCACACGGGCCAGCCTTCGCTCCCCATGTGCATCAGTGACCCATGACCCTGTTGCCGGTTCACCGCTTTTCCTTCCTTGGACCACTTTTGATAGGTACTGACCCCTGCAGACCGGGAACACCCCACAAGAGCTGCAGTTTTGAGATGCTCTGACCCAGTCGTCTAGCCATCACAATGTGGCCCTTGTCAGAGTCGCTCAGATCCTTACGCTTGCCCATTTTTCCTGCTTCTAACACATCAACTTTGAGGACAAAATGTTCACTTGCTGCCTAATATATCCCACCCACTGACAGGTGCCATGATAACGAGATTATCAGTGTTATTCACTTCACCTGTCAGTGGTCATAATGTTATGGCTGATCCGTGTATTTTGGCATCATTGGTAGATTTGATTGAATCGTCAATTATACTTCCTCCAAACAAGCGATCTGTAAATTTGAGTAAATTATTAACGAGATTCAATTGACCAGCTATACCGAAATTTCAGCAATGTCAATTTTAAAATACTTTGTTTAAGTGGTAAGATTGTCTGCCTGTAGTACCTGACTGTTCCGGAGTTTTTGAAAACTCCCATGCTGTAAGTATAAAATAACTATCGATTTTAACATTAAAACATGTTAGAATGTGTCCTACATGAAGAGGTTTTTTTTCTGCAAAATCGCCACTTCAAAAAACATCAATATCCTCCAGATTCACCAAATTTAATAGCAGCTAATCTTTCTCCTTATATGGAATGTTTCCAACATTTGTACTGATAACACTTTTGCACATGTGCTGTAAATAGGCACATGGATTCCAACAATACATTACAATATACATTAAGGGGCTAGAAAGAATAACAGAATATGTAATGTTTTGTATAATTGATATCTAGCACTCCGAATAAATTGTTTTTCATGAATATGTCAAGTAGAACTGCAATTTCAGATTTACACAATCAAGCAGAGATATATTGTTAAATATACAGAATATGACCAACCACAGCATTTCTGTTACATATATATATATATATATATATATATATAAACAATTGCAGTATAATATTCTTCCTCAGAAAGCAAACACAGTGAGTTTCACTTTCAATGTGACAGTACACAGAATGCCTGCCCAGTAAGTTTTAAAAAATCCCCTCTTCCGGGAGGCATATTCCTTCCCAATTAAAAACATCAATTTAACTTTTGAAGTTAGTATTTCTTATTGTGTAGGGTTGTGTTAATACTGTGAGAGACAGCATTAGGGTATCTGTTTGAATTTGGAAAAAAAAAACAGCAATAGGACAATTCATGTATTATTCCCTTCTTGTAAAAATACTTAACATAATTAATCCAAGCTATAAGGAGAACCTAAAAACTAAACAGAAACCCAATCAATTGTATTATTATTATTATTGTTATTACTAATATTACAATGACAATAATAATAATAACAATAATAATCATAAATAGAGAATAGTACCAAACCTCAAATTTAAAAATGGGTCACACTATGACCCAGGCTGAAGTTATCTAGTTCTGGATATGTATATTCTCCTGCAGTTTTCCACAGGTATTGACCCTCATGTGATACAAGTGGTGTCTGAAGATGCCTTACCTTTAGTGCGACAACAGCAAGAGCGTGGCTGTCCCTCTCAGAGTTCGGTCGCCGTCGTCCTGAGTACACTAGCTGAGCTCTCTGTTATAGGCATCTCATTTCCTCCCCAGCGGTGCTATTTCAGGAGTCCCCCTCCGTTTGCATCACTAGTTCTGCTATCTGGTTTAGCCAGTGGGGGACACGCACCACAGCCCTGCCTCCTCCCTCGGCTCTCTGATTCACTTCACACACACACAGCACCCCAAGCAGTCACAGAGGAGGCAGGTGGGCAACTTTCCACAGTTGTCTTTCATCCCTTCTATGAAGATTAATGCAATTGCAGATCTACAATTGCATTGATCTTCATAGAAGGCAAAAAAGAAGTCAGCTTTGTATACAGAAGTGGTGGAGCTATGTTATTTGTGGACAGTGTGGCTTACAAACCCACATCCATGTTGTTAAGATGGCTCATGTTTTGATTTTGGACATCTCGACTGGGGACTAAAGGAGTAAAGTGTGTTCACAGTAGATTGTATTTTGGCCCCTTGCCTTTGTCATGATCGGAGCTGTGACTGAAAAAGTTACGTTTTTGTTTTATTATGTCATATTATATCGTGGACCGACATGTACCTACCAAAATGATCCTTTTTGACTGCTATCACATCAGCGATACAGGCTGATACCTGGTAATAACTTGATTGTTTCTATATCTGGTTTATAATAGGGAGAATAAGTCAGTTTGTATGTGACTTTACAACAGTGGTGGACAACGTGATCCTGGATGGCCATAGTTTTGCAAGTTTTGCAGGTGTCTTTACATCCCAAACCTGCTGGCAGCATGAAAACAATGCAGATTTCCTTCAATCCAATCCAATTAATGGGTCAATTAAGTAAAACGGAAGCCGTAAAGGTGACCCAACAACAGAGTTGGCTACTACTGCTTTAAAGTGTCTGGATCCTTTTGGAATCATTAAAACAGGGACACAACCATAGTCAATGTCTTAGGTCCTAGTCTAAAGAGTGACAGCCAATATGTCTTCTAACCTGGCAGCATTCGCTCCAGAGACTGTGGTTCTGTATTTAGTTTGCCATGACAAAATCCATTCATGGATGTTTTGGAAGATGTTGATGGTGATTAGGTACAAACTCAAGCAGGAATTTCAATACAACAAAGTGTATTGAGACACATAAAGAGATCCTATTAACCCAGAGGAGTTCTTTCAAAGCAAGCGTCGAAATTCTCAAGCAGTGCTGAAAACTGATAACAAATAATAACTATGCAAATCTTCCATCCCTATACACAACAAACTTCACATGCATTTTGAGCATTGTGAATTAAACAATGAAAATAATGTGTCTAAATAATAACAATGCATACTTTCGCTAATGCATACCATATGAAAACAATAATAAAGCCACGCACAATAGCAATGGTCTGTGAACTGTAGCGGCCGCCCACTCAGCGCCGCCTCCAGCCCCAGCAGCCCCGCCCTGGTCCTGCTCTCCGCCCGCACCTGCGCACTGCCACCGTGCTCCAGATGATGTTGATGTCGGCTTGTCCCAGCTGCGGCACTTCTTTCTCGGGCACTCCCAGCGTCCTCTCCCCCTGAGCCGGGCACTGCAACCCTACCCCCGGGCAACCATGGCCGAGCCGGGCCCGGGATCCTCTGTGGCGCCCCAGCACGACGGTAACGGCCCGTTTGTTTTGACGCAGCTTCGCTTTCTCTCGCCTCCGCTGTGGAGACCCAAGGCCAACGGCCTGCACAGCCACGGGCTCGCCCCGCTCCTGCGCCCGGCGGCACAAGCTCTGCGGGGCGCAGTGACCCGTCTGTGACAGGCGGAGTCGGAGCCGGTGCGGTTGGCGGGGTGTTTCTTGTGTTTTTGGGGAGCCGTGCAAAGACATGAGGAAGCGCATCATGTATGTGAGCCATACTGCAAGTGTGTGGAGCTGTCATGGATGTAATCAGACTTTTGACAGCATGACAGCAGAAGCGTAGTCGGGGCCCGGGATCCCCATGCCTTTCCGCGTTGCAAGTGCGCTGTTTGCAGGCGCGATGGCAGGGATGCTGTCTCTCTCCGTCCGCTCAGTCGTGCAGGCCGATCCGCAGCTTCGTGTGTTTCCGTAGGTGCAGGTCTGTATGTAGACGGGCAGTAATGCGATTTGGGAGGGAGATGCGTGTATCAGCATGCACACCAAGGAGGATACTGGACAATTCAACTTCCATATCCTCTGTTTCATGTAGGGAGAATTACATTGCATATACGCATTGCATTGCAGGATGTTAATAATAGTTATAATAATAGTGTACGTCGTCTTGTTGTTGTTCTTCAAGTAATTGCTATTATTATGAACAGATGCACAGTCACATCACGTTTATATCACACCGGCTGACGTCATGTTAGTTGTCATCTCTCTGTAGTATTTGTGATGGATGGATGGATGGATGGTGGTATTGTCTAACAGTGTTGCTTTGTTTATCATTTTTCATCAGGTATTTTGCTGTGAGGTGAACACTAATTTTGTGAAGTGCTTTTTTGTTTACCAGTCTGACAAATAGTCTAATGCATATAATGAACTTACTAACTTTACAACAAGCAATAAAATGCACGCAAGTGACTAGATACCTCTGGAATGTCAGATAATAATATGTCTTATAAAATCACCTCATTTAGCAAGTTAATACAGTTATAAATGGGAATGGACAAGGTTTTAGCCTTTCAAAGATAAGGCTGTTCTAGGGCAATATTCATAAAGCAACAGTGCTATCACTTATAAGAAGGTAATTAATTTTTCTAAAACAGGCACAGATTTTTGTGTGTGGTGTTTTTATTATTACTATTGCAATCAAAGAAAAACCTGCCTTTTGAGTAAAGGTACCCCAGCATGTCTCTCTGTTACTGTGTTGTAACATTTGTCCACAACAAGCTGTGAAACTTGAGGAGTGCAAGTGAAATATTCCAGCAACTTTATTTGTTGTGGTAGATCGTGCAGCAGCAGTGGTTTTGGGATGTGTAAATGGAGAGCTATATCAATTTCACATTTCAATATGAAAGTGTAAACACCCAGAGGTCTCGTATGATATAATGTGCCTAACAAATAGACAGAATTCCTTACATAAAATGTTTTTGATAGATTTCGTACATTCAAATTGGCTTTGATGGTATTAAGAGAGTGCCCTGAGTATTATCGAATCGCATGAACAAAACCAATCAATCAGAATACATTTGAATGCTTTACGGCATAAATGCTACATTTATTGTTTAACTTGTAACCCTAAAATTATAACCCCCCACCAACAACACAAAAAACAATAAAGAATCGCGAAGAAAACCTGCTATGAAACCAACCAATCAATAATGGATAAGCACAGACTTTAAACATCTCGTTTAACAGCCTTTTTAAACTCGGGACAACCACACTTAAGAGACCAGGTCTTAGATCGAACTGCCCCCTTAAACAACCCAAGTTGCATTCATTGGCAGGGACTCGTGTTGTAAGCCAGGGTTCAATCTCAGTGCAGTAGGCAGCAATCTCTTTATGATCTCATTATGGGTTGCGTCAGCTCCTCGCCGCCACCATCAGACATTGTGAATAATTCAGTGTTTCTGCAGAGCTGTGGGCTTTTTAAGACTGTATACTGTACATCTACTGCTTTTCAGTGGTCAAAAGGGTCTGAAATTAAGGGTAAGCCTGGGTTAAACACATTGAAGGATGTACAGCGATTTATAAACGCGTATATTATTTTTTATTTTCATGTAGATTAATACAAACCTCAAATACTCAGTCTGCTAAAATAATATGAACTGTCAGAGAGTGTACTGAATAATTTTTTCTCTGTGCTTCACCACTATACTCCGCAGTGATCGCGGTGGGGTACGGGGCTGCATTGTGTGTAGTTGTTGACAGTTTCTTTTTCAGCTGTATTCATTTTTGTAATCAATGATTTACTATATGTAGTATAGATCATGTGTAATGAAGACCTAGGGAGCTGCATTGTGCCACAGTGATGTATAGAAAATTGTATTCCAGTTTTTCCATTGAAGAAACTCTACCTCTAAATTGTTGCTGCGCTTTGGCCGATGGATTAGTCTCTTTTATGTGGGCAGACTGGGTGTTCGTGGAATGCCCCTTCTCCAGAATGAATATGTGAGCTCTGTACAAATCAGTGGCTGTCTGAGTCAGGTGGTCATACTATGGCTTATGACACTGACCGACTTGGAAAATCCCTCTGGCATGCTTGACCACTGCCACAAATAGAAGATCACTTCTGTTTTTTTTTTTAATTCCAGTTATTATTTTTCTCTGTAGTTTTCAATTAATCTGGAATATTACAAAAATATCACCTGCCCCCCCCCCTCCCCAAAAGAAAGGGATTGTTTTTGTTTTGATGTTTTCAAAGTTTTAAAATACCTTGGAGATTTGTGAAGCATGAACGAACTAAACAGCTGAGGTAACCGCAAACAAGTGAGCGATCTTCATTTTTGTTCTGTTGTTTGTTTTATTGTCCCATCTCACTTGTATTAACAAAATAAATGTGTAAAAACTATTTGATCCTAAAGTAGCATATTTTCAGTTTCCCCCAGTAGTTGTAACAGTATACAGATCCTGTATGTGTATGTATTTAAAACATGCAACAGTCATTAGTATGGGGGTTCTGGTCCACTTTAAATACATTTAACTTCCAGCAGCAACTTGAGTTCCTTTGATACTGATCCAAGTGTTTAGCAGGTCTAGCCTTGCGTGATGAGATGTGTATCCTAGATTGTATAGCTGCTCACTTAAATTGAACCCAGGGTACCCTGTCGGCACTAAGGTGATATTGAGTCTGTTGTTGAGACAGAAGGGACAAACGTCACTCCCTGGTTAAACACTGTAGTCTGCAGGCTGTTAGACCTCTCAGCTTTCTAGCAGACGATATCTAATGGACGGGTTACTATGGAGCCATACTTTTGGTAAAACTGCTTTGTTAAAAGAGTGCAGATCCTTGTATTTAGATGGTTAAAAATATCATCTAATATACTGTTAGTGCTGAGAACAGCTGCATGGCCATTTTGAGATTTGAAGCCGTGCTAGCACAGTGGTTTAGCATGGTGTCTAGTATGAAATAATCTGTTCAGTACTTTAATTCTTATATTAATACCCATTGTTCTCCATGCAGACCTCCAGGTGGAAGATCATTTAGTGCACCATCTCATAACCACTCAGTAAAACTAATTTTGAGGCGATTACTTGAACGCAAGATAAGCTGTCCTCTGTGAAGGCGGCAAGATGAGATCAAGCATTAAGAGCTTTTCAGCTGAATACCTCTGAAGGAAGAGCACTCGGGGTATGGGAAAACCAGCTCGGTCATTGGTCCACTTGTCACAGTTGCACAATCTAAAACTAACTGTAACTTTGGCACTGACGTGTAATAACTCTCTTTAATTCATGCTGTGAGGGGCTTTCTCAGGCCTCCAATGACATTCACTTGTTTGATGTCGATTAGACTTTACGAGAGAGAGAGAGAGAGAGATCGAGATCGAGATCGAGAGATCTCAGTTTGCATTTTAAATTATTAAAGTCTTGTATCTTAATTGCACTTTTTGTATATGACACGTGTCTCAAGTCTTGGTTCATGTGTGTGTATATATATATATATATATATATATATATATATATATATATATATATATAATATAGATATGTAATATATTTTACACTTTTTTAAATCAGACATATGAGTCAGATCCATTAGTACATTCTCAGACACTTTCACAACTAGTGTTCAAAGGCGGCGAGGAGATTCTGCACCGCTGTTGGTGGATTTGCATAACTGAAGCTGAAGCTGTGGAGAAGGACAACAAGTAATTTACTTGCAATTTGGCACCCCGCTAATCTGCGGATTATAAAGCCTTAGAGTCCTATAGTACTTATGCAAACTGCTTCTGCAAAAGCCAGGGAACAATGACAGGTAATTTAAGGATAAATTAATCTGTGGGGAAAGGGACACCATTCTGACTCACAGAAAGACCCCGTCTCTGTGCTTTGGTATTGCTTTTTCTTTCTCTCTTTCTTCCTTAATATGCGTTTTATACAAATACGAGAGATTCATGGGAAAAGCACTCCCTTGCTGTCACCCTCTAGCTTGGGGACAGACACTCTTGGCATGATCTAGCAGCCATGATCACAGACTGCTGTAAAAGGCCTCCAGCACAGATTTTAACATTTATTGAAATTACAAGCAGAGTTTGTTGGAAGTACATCTGCGGCCATGATCTTCTCTGAGAATGAAACAATGTTTTCCAGATGGCTGAAGTAATAATGGTATGTTAACCCATGATTTCAGCTGGACTGTACTGGAAGAAAATCAATACACCTCTTCAAAAAAAATCTAATAAATAAATAATAATTCCATTCTATGTTACCATCCATGACTATGTGTTCGTTAGCACATTATTGCTTTCGGTTTTAAATGGCCTGCATGTGTGACACACAATCTCATCAGTAAAACGAGTCTGACAGTTTAGCAGAATCTTAAGATGCTGCAGTTTGATTTCATATACAGTCAAAATATTAGGAAGTAGATGGTTGTACGTTGCTAGAAAACCGCCCTGTGTGCCAGATGCTGAAAGAGCCCATGACCCTCTCCTCTGTCTCACAGGGGGGCTGCAGCGCCGCGTGGCGGAGCTCGAGCAGGAGCGCGTAGAGTTCCTGAAATTCAAACAGCAGCTGGAACTGGAGTTCAACCAGAAGAGGGCCAAATTCAAGGAGCTCTACCTGTCCAAGGAAGGTAGGCCCCCATGCGCTGGACAGCTCCGTTTATCTCTCTCCCCATCTACCTCTCGATCATTCTCTGTTCCTCTTCGTCTGACTCTGTTTTCTCCGTGTGTAGAGGAGCTGAAGCGGCAGGGGGCGTCTCTGGAGTCCTCTCAGGCTGAGCTGAGCCGGCTGCAGACCCAACTGCTGGATGCCCAGGCAGAGATGGAGAACATCAAGGCCGTGGCCACGGTGTCGGAGAGCACCAAGCAGGAGGCCATCGACCAGGTCAAGAGGCAGTGGCAGGAGGAGGTGGCCTCCCTCCAGGCCATCATGAAAGGTACCAGAGCTCTCTCTCACTTCACACAGTGATGACAGATCCAGTCATGTGCTGCTTTACTAGAAGGCCTTCAGGTATTCAGGTATACACAAGACTTTAACTAGTCAGTAACTGGCATACAGTAAACCCCAGCAATGTGGTACTAGATTATTGTCACAAGCTAACAATCCATCAGCCCAGTTTTGAAGGCCTCAGATCCCTGTATTCAGCCAGAAACCTGCATGCGGTAACTCCATCGTAGATAGTTTTGGATTGCAGTGGTCCGTTGTGTCATTGCCCCCTCGCTGAGCCCTGTCCCCTGTGCCCATCAGAGACCGTGCGGGACTACGAGGTGCAGTTCCACCAGCGCTTGGAGCAGGAGCGGGCGCAGTGGGCGCAGTACCGTGAGGCGGTCGAGAGGGAGATGGCAGAGCTGCGGCGCCGGTTGTCCGAGGGGCAGGAGGAGGAGAACCTGGAGAACGACATGAAGAAGGTGGGAGGAGGAGTAGCAGGAGGCTGTTCTGTATCGTAGTGCAGAAAATGCCACAAGGACATTTTTCTGAATATCTAGTGTAGGATTTGTAGTGCAATGTCTGTAAAATAGAGTAACTTTAACACTCTGTTTAGTTCTTCAGGCTTGGTAATTCAATTAAGCTTCCAGAACATGTTCATAGTAACAATTCTAAATCACATAGAAACCATCCAATCACAGAGCAGCATTTCCAACAGCATCTCTTGTGTAGAAATGTCACCCTCTTCATCTGTATTTCAAAATCTTCAGTTACCCTTGATATTTCAGGACAGTTAAATGCTAATGGTGCACGATTCACAGGATATCAATTACACTTATATTTTAACAAGTTTTACACAGTTCAGCTTCTGTGGGTCAGTTACAGCAGATCATGCACCAAAAGATTTTAGGCGGAGATCACGAGGGTTGATTTAATTAAAATAAATGTGTTTTTCACTGTAAAGATGCGTGTCTAATCCTAATCAGTTGTGTGAAGGGCGTCACACAGTTTCACGTGGTTTGTGCAGTCAGAATCCTCTCTCATGAGATCTCTTACACAATAAGAGACACCCTTCACATGACCTATTACCTTATACGCTTCCCCCCCACCCAGGCCCAGGAGGATGCCGAGAAGCTTCGCTCGGTGGTTATGCCCATGGAGAAGGAGATCGCCACTCTGAAGGCCAAGCTGGCGGAAGCTGAAGACCGGGTGAAGGAGCTGGAGGCGTCGAAGGTGAGCACTGGAGGGCATCTGTTGCATTGCACTCTTGGGCAGATTAGATTAGATTGCGGTCAGTGCCACGACAAAACTATTTGTGTCTCTCCTCCAGGTCAAGGAGCTCAACCACGTGTTGGAAGCGGAGAAGTCCTGCCGCACTGACCTGGAGATGTACGTGGCGGTCCTTAATACCCAGAAGTCCGTTCTGCAGGAAGACGCAGAGAAGCTACGCAAAGAACTGCATGAAGGTATCTTATACTGCTGCCGTAGGGGGCGAGGGAGGGTCACGTTGTGCTTTGACACGGTCTTCTCCGGCTTTCCTGCAAAAAGGCCAAGACAGACTGAGGGGAAGCCGGAGATGATTGAGCAATGATTTAACAGCAGCATGTTGATGTTAACGTCTGTTTCTCTGCGTCCCTCACAGTGTGTCACCTACTGGAGATGGAGAGGCAACAGCATAACCAGCTGAAGCGCACCTGGCAGCGGGCCAACGACCAGTTCCTGGAGTCGCAGCGGCTGCTGATGCAGGACATGCAGCACATCGAGAGCGTGCTGTCGTCGGAGCAGCTGCGCCAGGTGGAGGAGATGAAGAAGGCTGACCAGGTACGGTGGGCTGCCCAGTCCTGAGCTCGAGCTTCCGGCCGTCACCCGGTGCCCTATCGATTTCCTTTCTCCGTCCTAATGTCATCACTGTAGCTGGCGGTCTGTTGTTTTTTATAATTCTAGGTGGAGAATGAGAAGCAGAGGATCAGTCAGGCCAAAGAGTTGAAAGAGGAAGAGGGGATGGAGAACACTGAGGACTCTCTCATGGCCCTGACGAACGACGAGGTACGATTACCTTCATGGCTCAGTCAGGCGGTACTGTGGGGTAGTTTACTTGATGTGGCCCCAACCCACTGTCCCGTCCTCCTCTCGCAGGCCCACGTCAACCACAGCATGCACAGCTCATTGCACTCCTTGGACAACGAGCCCATGGTCCCCCAGGACGGCTCGGACCTCTTCAAGGACGGCCTGCGCAGGGTGCAGTCCACCGACAGCCTGGGCTCCTCCGGGGGCTCGTTGCAGCCCCGCGGCCTGGGCTACAACACCAAGGCCAAGTCCGCCAGCAACCTGGACGAGTCGGACTTCGGGCCGCTGGTGGGGGCGGACGGCGTGGGCTCGGAGAACCTCGACACGGCCTCTGTCAGCTCCTTCCAGCTCTCCACGATGCCCTTCCTGCTCACCAAGGACCAGGAGAAGGCCATCAAGGCCATGACCCCCGAGCAGGAGGAGACGGCCTCTCTCTTGTCCAGCATCTCCCTGGCCCCGGACACGGCCTACCTGCCCCCCTCCGGCTACAGGCTGGTCAGCGAGAGCGAGTGGAACCTGCTTCAGCAAGAGGTCGGGTTTACAGCCTACCATTGTTGTTCTTCTTACTTCTAACGACCCCAACTATGGGGGTCTCCCGATTTTAAACTATGGTAGCTATCTCACTCTTTTCAAGGACATTGTTTAGAGTTAACTGAGGAAGAACGGTTTGTACTTTGCTGACTGGGTAAGCCATTAACTTTTTAGATACTTTAGTGCATGGGTCGGACTGTTTTTTTTTTTTTTTTTTTTTTATCTTCTCCTTCCTTCCAGGTGAAAAATGCCGGCAGGAAGTTGGGCCGCCGCTGCGACATGTGCTCCAACTACGAGAAACAGCTGCAGGTCATTCAGGGTCAGGAGGCGGAGACTCGAGATCAGGTCCGCCCCCGTGACACCGTCCTTTTTTGTGTCTTTTGAGTTCAACATCGACAACATTTGTTTTCCGTGAATTTGGAAAAAACAATCACTACTGACACACACACACACTCTCCCTCCTTCACGATCACTGAATTAGCTTCTCTTCACATGACTTAATTGGGATGCAACAAAACAGGTCTTTTCTGACAGCTGGAGGGAAGGTGCAGCCCTTACAGGTAATGCCCTGACTCACATGGAACCCAACCAACAGCAGAGGTGTTGATGCGTTACCAAGAATGAAAACCACACTAACAGTGTCTCTCTCTCTCTCTCTCTCTCTCTCTCTCTCTCTCTCTCTCTCTCTCTCTCGCCCAGGTGAAGAAGCTACAGGTGATGCTGCGACAGGCCAACGACCAGCTGGAGAGGACCATCGGTGAGAAGCAAGAGCTGGAGGACTCGGTGAGAGTGAGCAGCGAGGAGACCAGCACCAAGGTCAGTGTCAGCCACCTAGAGCCTTCACTCGTCAGCCTTGCGTGTTGCACTCGCACCGGGGTGTCTTCCCAATACTAGTCTTATAAATCTATTTCTGATAATCACCATGGAGAGGCATTTCCGACAATATCTTTAGGACTTCCCTTCTTAGGAACACGGGGAAATGGAAGTTCTGTCGTTAATCTGTTCTCTGGGTACGTTTACACACAATACTGTCCTGTTTACTGTACACATCCCGCGCTGGGAGAGAGTGCTTCCTATTGGAAACTTGGCAGCAAGCGTGTAGCTCCTTCACTGATGGTGTCTGATCTCGGGATGTCTCTCAGGTCTCCGCGCTGCTGCAGAAAGTGCAGGACTCGGAGACGCTGCTGGGCAGTCTGCAGCAGGCCTTCTCCCAGGCCAAGAGGAGCACGCAGGAGCAGATGGTGAGATAAAGACCCCAGTTATCAAATAGAGATTCCCTGCTTCTGTTCAGAGGTGTTCTGTCTGCTGTCGTTGTTGTTCTTTTGATCACTTCGCACATTCTTGACTAGTGTCTCAGGTTTATTCAAACACTGGGAGGCAAATACAACTCTCTGCTATTTACTTGTCAGTTTAAATAAAAACAAATCTGATGCACCTTCTATCAGAGTTCTAGTATGCTTTGAATGGCTGGGTGCTTAAGACAGAAGTAAACACAGTTGTGCTCAAACCAGGGATGAGTCTTGTTATAAGCTAGTGGAGAGATCTCCCTGGCTGTGGCAGAGCTGGCAGTGTCAGTGAGAGTTGTGCGTCCCCACAGGCCGTGCTGATGCAGTCCAGGGAACAGGTGGCGGAGGAGCTGAGCCGCCTGCAGAGGGATAACGAGAGCCTGCAAGGGACACACCGGTTACACCTCTCCCTCCAGCAGCAAGAGGACTTCAAGATGCCCACTACAGTGCAGGTAGCGCCGTGCGTTCGAGTCTTTGGCTTTCCGTTGTTTTCCTCTCCCGTCCTCTGGGCTCACTCCTGTCCCTGTGGCTATGCTCGTTTGTCCAGGAGCTGCAGGCTCTGGTCATGGAGTACCGGGAGGATGTGGTGGCGGTGCGCACGGCCGCCGATCACCTGGAGGAGAAGCTGAAGGCCGAGATCCTGTTCCTCAAGGAGCAGATCCAGGCCGAGCAGTGCCTCAAGGACAACCTGGAGGAGACCCTGCAGCTGGAGATCGAGGGGTGCAAGGAGGAGATCGGTGAGAACCTAAGTCACCGATCGGGGCCTATAGACTCCCCGAGGGGGTCAGAGTGGCCGAACACACAAACGCACGCATGCATAGATACATATATGGAGTACTACACACACGCCTTTCTGGTATTCATTTTGTTTTTAGCAAACTAATGAATGAAATCAAGCGTGACATTCAACCCCAGACCACTCAATGCAAATAACACAATCAAGTGTTGGTCTGGGTGGCCAGTGAACTTGCCAGTTTAGAAGTACATTCTCGTGCTCAGTCATGTGTAGTTCATCAGGCACCAACCACCGTTTGTCTTTTTTATTTGATTCGATTATTTTTTTTCTGTTGTAAAAACCTCTCTCCTCTCTTTTCTCCTTCGGTGACTATTGCTTCAGACATCTTGGAAGGTATGAACCATGCCGGCTGTGCGGCTGGCTTGTCTGTTTTTGCTGTAGATTGTAGACCACGTGCTATTGGTCACTAAATCCATAAACCCCATCAAGTCACAATCACTACCCGATTCATTGACGTGCTTCTTTCACACGTAGTGCATGGTATACAGTGCTGGATGGCCCGGACAGAGCTGGGGACTTGGGTGTCATGCGCAGGGTGTGAAAATACCAGTAGATGTTTCCTCATTTCAGTTCCTCTCATGGCACTGTTCACACTCCTTATGCTATTTACATTAACATGTGTGTGTGTTTACTTCTATAGTCTTGTTTGCAGCTGTGTTGACAGTGAAACATTAAAAGCGACACAATTTTTGAGAGTTACCGTATTAATTAAAGTAAAAAATGAGACCCCAAGAGGAATTTGGTGGTTTCTGAGTGAAAGATTTTGGCACTGTCCAAAGATTTGACTCATATTGATTAAGAAACTTTAGTGTAGGTTGTGAAATGGTTCATCCAGAGGGAAACTGTGCAGAAGGCCTATTCTGAAATAATATATGTAAACAATGATACTAGTGGGCTGATTAATGCACAGTAGATCCTTCACAAACTAACAATTAATTTCCCACATTCTCCAGAATAAAACATCTCATTTATAAAACTCAGGAGGAAAGTGAAAAGCTTTGAAAGACACTTTGTTCTACTCCACAGCATCTTTCTCCAGTTTGAAAATAGAGTTGGAACGAGTGAAGACCGAGAAAGAGCAGGTACGTAGGATCGTCTGTGTGAGCTGTTTGTAGGAGTGTGGGGAATATGTAAAAAAATGACACGTGAGAGAATATCTCGAAACGAGTTGAAGCCAGCTGCAAAAGCTCACGCTGAGCCTAAAGTTTACTTTGTGTGGTTTACCGTTGTTTCACACTGATGGTGTATTTTGAGGGTGTGCTGTCAAGCCTAGCTCTGAGGAAATGTCGTGGTCTGTGTGTCTCTGGCAGCTCGAGAGCAGTCTGGCGGAGAAGACGCAGCAGCTGGATCGCCTGCAGGGCCTGAGGAGCAGCCTAGAGGAGCAGCTCAAGGAGGTCCAAAGCACCAAGGTCAGAGAGGGCGACCGTGTGGTGAGATGGAGCCCCCTGCTGGCCTTAGCAGCCCATATAAAAGAGCTTTTTGCAGTGGCCCTCAAAAGTATGTTTGTGTTACAACATGAAATCAGAATGGATTTAATCAGGAGTTTTTGCCACACAGAAAATGTCCATAATGTCAAAGTGAAAAATATAATCTGCAAGTTGTTCTAAATTAATTACAAATACAAAACACAAAATAATTGAATGCATAAGTAATCACCCCCTTCAGTCAATATTTGGTAGAGGCACCTTTGGCAACAATTATAGCCACGAGTCTATGTGGATGAGTCTCTACCAGCTTTGCACATCTGGACACAGCAATTTTTGCCCTTTGTTCTTTGCAAATCTTTCCACATATTCTCAATTTGATTGAGGTCCGGGCTTTAACTGGGCCACTCCAGGACATTGACCTTTGGCTTGGCTTGTGTGTGGCTTGGCTGTATGTTTGGGGTCATTGTCCTGCTGGAAGATGTATCTTCTGCCAAGTCCCAGGTCTCCTGCAGACTTTCTTCCAGGATTTCTCTGTACTTTGCTGCATCCATTTTGCCCTCTATCTTTACAAAGTTTCCTGACTAGTGCCCTATTGCCCAGATACTCAGTTTTTGAGGACGGTCTGATCTAGGCAGATTCACACTTTTGAGAGCCACTGTAAATGAGCCACTTTCAGCTGTTCTCACAACCGAACATGCAATCGCTGTCGGCCAGCTAATGATTTACTCGGACAATCCGACTCAATCCGGATCTCATTCGAGGCGGTTGGTCACAACTGGAAGAAAGGCCTCTAGCCAGGCCGACGTGCCTGATTGTGTTGTTTTGTTGGTTGCAGGCGTCTCTGGAGAGTCAGGTGTTCGATGAGAAAGATAAGGCCCAGAGGCTGCAGACGGAGCTGGACGTCAGTGAGCAGGTCCAGAGAGACTTCGTCAAGCTCTCGCAGACTCTACAGGTATGGAGACCTTCCCCAGGTCTGGGCAGGTCCTGGTCTCAGAGAGCCCCATTCGAGCGGGGTGTTATATTTCGAAATATGTGACATATATCCCTATCTGGGTTGGAGGCTCTCCAGAACCAGGCTTACAATATAAGAATATGATGTCACAATAGATTAGGGATATAATTCTTAACTCCTACCGGGCCTGTTTCCTTCCTCTCAGGTCCAGCTGGAGCGCATCCGCCAGGCCGACTCGTTGGAGCGCGTCCGTGCCATTCTCAACGACACCAACCTCAGCGACATCAGCCAGCTGCCCGAGACATGATGCCTGCCCCCACGGCCATCCTCCCAGGCCCACACCACGCTGAGGGGGGTGGGGGGCATGTGGCGGACACCTGGAGTGGCGGGGAGGGGGAGGGGAAGGGGGAGGTGGATTTTTAACTAGGTTTTCTCAACGAAAGTAAAGAAAAAAAAAAAAAAAAAAGCAAAACGAAAAAAATAAACCAACATGAAAACGAGAAACCTGAGAAAAAAATGGAAAAATAAATCCTTAAAAGACAACTGACCTTGTACAGGACAAGGAGACAATGGAGAACACTAATGAGACGAGGAGTGTAAATAAGATAAGGAGTGAAGCGTGTGGGGAAAGTGGAGCTTCTGTCTGTCCGTGTTTCTGTCTGTAAGCGCTGTCAGTGGGCCGCTGGGGATGAATTGCTGCCCCGTCCCGTCCTCATCCAGATCAGGAGCCGTGGGAGGAGCCCTTTCAGAGTCATCGGGCCTTCATTTTTGTGCGAGGAGTACGGCAGCTACTGACAGTACCCTCTCCCTCTCACTCTCCTCTGATTTTGGAGTGACTCTCGTTCTGCCCTGTTCCAGCTGGCAGACGACCATGTGAAACGAGAGACTAATGAACTAATGAAGGAGTCCCAGACGGAACATTTGTAACAAAACGAAATATATATATATTTTGGTTTGATGAAGTAATTGCTTTTCTCTTAAAAACAAACACACTCTCACACACACAAAAACCAATCCTGCTGTACCTTCCTGATTCACTCATGCATTAGTTTTATCCAGATCTGTCCATTCCTCAGTCACTGGCCTGCAGGTCTCCTATCCTGACCCTTCATCTTGCTGCTTCTCCAACACTGACTGGGTTTCTTTCCAGCAGTTAAGAGTTCTTACAGCTTCCAGAGAAAAATGTTTCTTAAATCCACTTCATCCATCTCCTGCTCCAGGAATAAATCCAACTCTTCTGGTTGAAATCCAGACCCCAGTGAAGAAGACTACTATTGGACTTCCAGCTGCGATTGGGATTGTGGGATCAGTGCTCTCTGGGATCCACTTATTTAGGGATGGCCGTCAATCTGAATGATACATTTGTACGATCTGTGTGTCCTGGCTGCTACGATGTCTGAATAGGTGTCAGTAGTTGTCTTAGTGTGGCGATCATCTTGGATATCGAGACCTCCCCCCTAGGGTGATGCTCTGAAGCTTCACGGGTGGTTTGACCGGCCTATAGAGAACCTGAGTTAAGTCACTGTGGGCAAGGAGGCTGGGTGAGGGGATTTACTGTTATCTAATGGCCTCCGCACATTCATATCTACCAGCATTGTGCGACTAAATTTAGTTTGTTTATAGTCTATCTTTGCTACCAAACATAAACGTAAACCCCATCGACCACGACTCAAACAAGATGGAAGTCTATTATGATAAGCAATACCCTTTAACATAATGATTCCAACCAGATTTGGTTATATCATTGTCTATTCTTCTCCCAAGTCAGGGAAGGGGTGGCAGGTCTGAAAACAAGATGATCCGTCTGTGACGCTGTTTGCTCCAGTCTAAACGAAAACCACACAACTCCCGGTTTCATCCTCCCTGACACTACTGTCTCATCAATTTTCTTTATAGTGAATGGAAACGCTGAGCTGAGCGCTTTATCTACGCCAGCACAGTGTACCCTGGATGTGCTTGTGTTGGTGGTGGTTGAAAAATACGGAGAGACTCTGATGTGCAACGATCTGCATCTTCCTTTGTGTCCCACTGTGTGCGTGTTCGGTGTGATTCTGGCGTTCCTACGTGGGTTGATATTTGCGGAGCTAACCGGTGCTACGGCGAGCTAAATACCTCCTGAACACTTCTGTCAGAGCTGAGATGAAATGATAATGTCACAGATCTGTTATCCATCACATTGTAGCCGCTGTGCAACACTAAATTGCTTCCACCAGTACACATGGCAGCACGGACCTTCTATTCTGGAAATGTTAGGGAGAATACAAGCATCTACCCAAAGACAATAACAGAGGAGGTGGAAGGATAGTATTTGTGCCACTATAGCCAACATTACTGAAACAGAACAAGAAGAAAATGGGAGAGGGTTGTGCACACTGAAAACGAAAATCCTGGTCTTCAAAAATAGTGTTGTTTAGAGTATAAATTGTGAAGCAGTTAATTGTCTTTATTTTTGATTAGCCTGTATTGTTGCCTTCATTTTGTATTTGACAAGCATCACTGCTTTTTATTCTATAGAAACAAGAAAAGTAAAACCTCAGAATTGTTTTTGGGGGGGATGATTGAGAGGAAGTGTGCAGACCCTTAAATCAGCATTGCTACAAGGTGGGTCTTCAATTACACCAGAACATGCAACCCAGGGGCTTTCCTCATGTCATTTTCAGACGATGAGCCGGTTTCCCTTTGTGGATTTGGTTTTCACCTTGATTTAGAGAAGTTACACCGAGTGGAGTGTGATGTGGGAAGAGCGTCGTTGAAAACGGGAACAATCGGAGAAAGATAAAGATGAGACCGCTTGGCTTCAGAGGGTTACGAAGTGCAAATCCTGACAGTGTGGCAGCCAGGATAGTCTGATTAGTCAGGAATATTAAAGCTTACATTGAAACACCAGAAGAGCTGAATTCATGGTAGCTATACTGTTTATATTGTAGTAATATAGTACTAAAGTAACCAGGCAGATTTACTAAAGAAACAAAGCGAATCCTTCCACAGCGTCGAAACCCGAACACAGAAATGGTTTAACACTATATTTATTAGCTCTTTACAGACATTTCAAGAGCAAGATGAAGCCAGTGCTAACCGTTTTGAGCGCTATGTAATATATGAGATGACTGCAGATTTAGCACAGCTTCTGTACATCTGAACGCCCTGGACTGGATGTCTAATGTATGTCGTTTTTGAAACCCACAAATGAAATGGCGTTTAATCCCGTCCAGGTCGTTTGTCATCACAGAATTCACGTGGTTCCAAAACGAGAAGTTAAATCGCTCGCACAAAGGTTTCGCGGTTTCAGATGCCGTCGCCCTGCTGCGGCTATCTTCCAAATATCCGAAAAATCACTGCTCTGTGGCAGTGGGAAGATTAGAAGATAAGTGTAAAATGGGAAAACCGCAGTGCGAAAAAAGCAGCACAGTAAATTCTCCACGAGTGATGGGTCCTATTTGAAATCAGTAACATTAAAAGGAAGGTGTCCATTTCTATTCAATTATACTTTTTCTACCACTAACCCCATCTTTGACTGGGATTAAAGTAAATGTGTTGCTTTCCATCTTTTTAGTTGTTTTTTTAATCACCATGTGTAGATTGACCTGATGTAAACGTGATTAAAATATATATACATCTATATATATTCTAAATATCTCCCATCTGCACACGCTGAGGTCTCCGCAGCACGTCTGGAGTTCAATATGACAGCGGTAGCCGTGTGCATCTGATGTAGACATGTAACATTTCTGTAATCATGTCCACAGCACTCGTGCACCCTTTTAAACCTAATTAACAATATTACCTGTCAATACATTTGTAATTTATTAGCTCCCAGTTTGTATTTATTGTAATAACTGATGTGTACTCTGGTGTTTTAAAAGGAAACACAGTGTTCACCATGAAAACAAGGAACGAACAATGCAACACTAAACCTTTTCCGCTGTCCACTCATGAAGATCTTTAAAAGGTGCTTGGTCTCAACATGTCCTACCTTCGTTCTCTCAAGAGCACTTTCTGAAGGCTTGCACAGCTCATCTGTACGTTGTATTTCCTTGTGGAAGTTATTCTCCTCCATATTCAGTTTTAAGGAAATGTTAAAAAAGTAGAAAATGCATTTTTTGTCATTGGAGAAATATTCTGATTAGGGTGTCAGACTTTTTTTTGCTTATTCATAATATTGTTTGATAGAGTAATATTGCTTTCAGCTTTGAAAGGTTTCAAGCTGAAGTTCCCAAATGTGGTTGGCAGGAGATTTACTTTAATAAAAGTTGAAGCTTGGAGGGGTAGGAGGGTCAGTGTTTATGCCATAATAAAGGCATAATTTTAGTCCAAATCATCCTGAAAAGCAAATCTCATTGGATTGGGATAGTGGCGATACAGGCTGGATAATCCTTCATATCATGCTCTACACAACCTGCCAGTTTTATGCCCTTATAACCTTGGCGAGACATTATACTGTATTTGAAGTCCATACATTTGCTTTATTAAGTCATTAACAGTGGTTTAAATCCTTGCCCTAAGCAGTGCAACTACACAATCTAAACCAAGGCTAAATGTGAATTAAAGGAAACTAAATAATGTTTTGGTGGATTAAGTGCATTCGTTGTACACATACAGCTACCTGGGTTGCAGCTTCAAGGTCTTACTAAGGATGTCCCTGGTTTGGGAACCTCAGCTTAATACAAACCAAATAAAACTTGTGTTCTCCAAGCTCTGTCTGCATGCACCGCATTGTCACAGGAGCCCTCTCGTAAGCATATACTCTTTGTACATATTTGTGTATATATCTAATAAACCAGATTGTAATTTAATCGCTGTATCAGATGCATTTCAAGGGATTAAAAAAGATCGTATATAAAATCTATTTCAAACACTGACTAGGTCAAAGAAAGCATCGTGTTCATGTGATGCTCTTGCGTTGGTTAGAAGTTTTTAATCCTTTAACTTCATTGAAGCAGCTCAGCGACACAGTTTTGACACACAATATCAATAGTGGGCATCAGGCACAGAGATGAAAGATCTGCAGTTATGAAGATTAAGTCGGAGGGGTTGAGGTTGAGAGGAAAGAAAGATAACGCTCAGCTTTGAAGGCTTTCCAGCCGTTGAGAACTGCTGATCATTAGTGGGATTGATGACAGAAGAGTTGGGTGTGTCCATTGGGTGGGACTGAATAAAAGCCTCTTTGATGGAAATGCAATGTTAATACATCCTCAGATTGAAAACGTGGAACTCCCTCCCCCCAGACCGATCTGTGACGTCAAGCAAACGTGATCTGTGATCGTTATGATATGAAATCACACTGCCTTACCCGGCGTATGCAGCACGCTGATGCAGTTTATAAAAAGATAATTTGTTTATGTAGCATTAGAAAGTGATCTACGAACACTAGTCATGCAAATATCAAACTCATGAGATTAATACAAAGCCAAGAGCAGCAGCAGTCTATGTTGAATAGACTGACAGCTGGGCTTGGCCTTCCTGTGTGACTTCAAACTCAATGACGCATCAACACTGAGACTACAACTGCAGCTTAAAAAACAAAACACATGTTTATTCTGTGGTTAGATCAATATACATAAGGTACACGTTTAAAAACTCATCGCACAAGTTCTTCAAAGACTACTATACCTCGGATGCCAGCTTGCTGTGCTGACATACCACACGGAGAAGAAAATAAATTCCCAAACACACCGAATACCAAAGCCAGGCCCATCACAGACAAGACCCTTGTTGACAAATTAAATTAGGCTCTCTGCCTCGCTTTACATCAAAAAAGAAAAAAAAACAGTTTGAACTGCCAACTGGCAAAGACGTTCCTTTCAGTCAGAGTGGGTTCTGCACCATCTTTTTTTGGATGACTTTGCCTCTGGCGTTTTCTTTTGCAGTCTGGTGTGGAGGTTGTGGGCTGAACCACTTTCTCCAAAAGTTTTTTTTAGTTTTTTTGTTTTCTTTGCTTGCTTTTCAAAAGCTGAAGTGGTTCTTGATGTCCTTGATTTGTTTCATCATGTCTGCAATCTGCTCCCCCCTGTCAAAACAAAACACCAGCTCAGAACAGATGCCTTTCTCTCTGGAACACCAACACAAAGCTGAAGGCCTCAATAGCACCTATCAAACCACACCCAACAGGCACTGGATTGTGAACTCTTGGGCTTGGAAACCACACAATCCCAAACAGCAGCAAAAGGAGTCTTAATATTCTAAGCCGATCAGAAGATCGGTCTCTTGTACTCACTGTTCTTTGAGGACAGCTTGGACACACTTTCTTTGGTGGGCGTTGAGCGCTAGATTGGCCCTGGCAGGAGACACCCCCTTCTCCATCTGCTTCGTCTGGTAATCCATTTTCTTGTTCACCTGGAAGGGACGACCAGAGTCTTCATTCACACTTCATTCATTTTCATACATTTTAACTGACAAAGGGCTGCATCTCAGCTACCCATGAGGCCGTTTAAAGACCTGGGAAGATCTATAGGACGTAAATCAGCGGACGGGCTGTGCCAGGCAGTGTGTCCACTCCCTGACCTGTTTGATGCCGTTGCCCAGGTGGTGCAGCTGGTCGTTGATGGTCTGCAGCTCCTTCCTCATGTCCTTCTCGCTGTCTGACAGCACGGGCAGCTGGTACCTCAGACTGCCCAGGACCCGCTTCATCCTGGAACAGCGGGCGACAAAATCAGTCAGCGATCTCAACTCAGGCCGGTCCCACATGCCCACGGCTCGGTATCGACACAAACCACGCGTTATTGACTCGACTTCTCAACAGAAAGCACTTTTGTGGTCTAAAGCGTTCAGATGAAATGGCTGTGGGTGATCTATCGTTCTCAGAGAGAGGATGGGTAGTAGTGAGTCCGGCACCTGTTCATGATGGCCTCCTGACGATACTTGGCGTCTTCGTACTTGTCGGCCAGGCGCTCCGCCATCTCCCGCAGGCTCTTCCTGTGTGGGACACAAGGGGGGGGGAAATCAGCTCAGTCTGCTGCTTTTCAAACACTTGGCTCTGTGGAGGACTCGACTTAACCCAGTTACCAAGCAGCCATGAAAAGATCAGGGTCCGATCAGGGACACCCGTGTCCGTCTGTCTTACCGTTCCTCTCTGCACAGCGCCAGGTCCTCCATCTGCTTGTTCTTCTGTCCACACAGCAGCTTAACCCTAAAGACAGAGACACAGAGTGGACATTCAGCGCAGGTGAACTGTACAGAGTCGTACCATCAATGCCGCCCTCTATAACACAGCTTCTGCGTGGCACTAAGGCAGCAGTACAGTGAGGAGCCCCTCATTTCTGGGGGGACCCCATAGTGTGGCATACCTGTGCTCCATCTCCTCTCGGGCCAGGTCCTGCTTGAGGATGTACTCCTCCCGAAACACCTGGGTGGCGCGGCTCAGCAGCTGCAGACACTCCGGAGGGGGAGGGGAGCAGTCCTTCTCGCCCGCCCTGAAACACACACAGCACAGCCATCACACACAGACTCGGCACAGAGTCACGAATGCACACCAGAGAAGCACGCAGCTCACCTCAGGACCAGCGGGTTGGTGGAGTTGCGCGCCAGGATGTTGCGGATGTGCTGCTCGAAGGAGTCCTCGGCCAATCCGCGGAGAGGAGAGCTGCCCAGGCCCAGCCCGGGGCGGGAACAGAGCAGCGGAGGGGAGGGCGGACGAATTGAGCTCCTGTGACAGAGGAACACCGAGCTCAGTCAGAAAAACAACAAAACAAGCTCCAAAAAATTCTAATTTAATTGCGATTCTTATTATTCTTAAAAGGTTGTAAAAATAAGGCTACAGCTTGACAAAATGGGACACGTATAGCAATGGACATGCGATACAAGGACAGCAGTGTGGGGGGCATACAGTAGGGGGCGTGTGAGGCACTCGTGGGCGCTGGTGATGCAGATCATCGTGGCTCCCAAAGACAGGTCTGACACGATCCAGAAACCCCTCACTGGAGCGGACGAGCTGGAGAGAGAAGGAAGGAGCGGTGATTTAAAACCTGTCAATCGATGCAAATTAACAGGATTGAAAAAGTAGTTCATCAATTGGCCAAGGATTGTTTCTCTCTCCCACCTGCTGCTGAGCGGCCGGGTACACAGGATGTGCTCCACGATGCAGCGCTGCTCGGACGCCAGCTCCTGCAGATTGTCCTTGTCCTCTTCATCTGTCCACAGAGCACGAGAAAGACAGACAGAGGCGAGTCAGTACTGATACAGGAACCTAGATCCACCGGCAAACTAATTTCACCAGTGATTTCTGTGGATGCGGCAATACGATTGCAGTGCTGTATATCTGGAACAAACAGGTGTGTGCTACAGCTGCATCGTATCCAATTGTCCTGTATTGACTTCTCCCACAGACGTCCTGCCCTGCGTTTCCACTCACCTGACTGCAGGAACTTGTGCAGCTTGCTGACCCAGGTGAGTCCCACGCTGTGGACGCCCGCCTCATGGGTACAGTGGTACCTCTGCTGGCACAGTGGATCTGCAACCATCAAGTGAGACACGACTGGATCACTCGGGGTACCGAAGTCAAGCACAGCGACAAAAAATGCAAGACTGATCAGAGGTTACTGGACTTCTTTTACAGTCCTTACATGATAAATCTGGACCATGTGGTTGTCCTTTGTCCTGCCAATCTAGCGATAAGATTTATCTGGAAACATTTTAGTATACTACTCAATCTGAGATCAGAGAAGTTCAATCTTTGGAAAAGGTTGATCAGATTGGTGCAGCAGCGGCTCACTTGGAGATCCCACCCTCACCTCGGTGCAGCCGGATTGGGCAGGTGAAGTCTGACTCCAGCGGCTCCTCCTCCTCTTCGCCGGACGCCAGTTTGAGGGTGAGCTCCAGCTCCACACACTCAAACACATAGAGAGAGGGCACGGCCTCCGTGCCTCGGGCCCACCTCTCCCCCGCCTGGACATACAACACATCACAGCGTCACAAAAACACTCCTTTCACACGGGCTACCAATAGTTACGATAAACAACACTTTTACTGGAAGTTTAGCGTCACACCTGTCACACAACAATCAAGTCTACTTTGATTGGCACGGCAGCCATATTGAACTCCTCAGTGGCTCGCTAGGTACTCACTACACACTCCTCTTCCTCCTCGGCCTCCAGCACCACACAGTGGTACAGAGTGCCCGTCTCTGTGGCGATGACCAGGATGTTGGGCACGCAGGGCAGGCACAGCACGGCACAGGCATCGTAGCCGTAGTTGTCCTCGGCTGCGGGATGCATGGGCAGGGGCCCCAGCGGCTTCCCCAGACCGCCCGCACTAGGAGAACACAAACCATGGCCGATTACACACAGGACTGGCACGAGCACCCAGTGTCTGCTGCTCAGATTTGCAGTGTGAAAGGGAAAGCACAGAGAAGTGACACCCAATTTAAAACCAAAGAATTTCAGCATCAAATGACTGGACATGTGTTTCAATCGCACACATCTGTGATACAGGGTTATTTTTAGTCCGCGCCAAATCGATGGCAGTGCACTGACCCGAGTGCCAGGGTGGTGTAGCTCAGGTAGGTCTCTCCATTCTCGTACAGGATGTACAGGGGGTACGCCAGCACCTCCTCCTTCGCTCGCTGTCCCGGGAGCTGCTGGGGGCTGCAGACCAGCGGGCCGAAGTCAAACGCCACCGCGATCTCACCCAGGGAGGCGGCGTAGGAGCGCCTGAGACACACAAGACAGCAGGTCAGTCAGAGAATCATATATATATAGAAAATGCAATTACAATCAATATCCAATACTGGATTCAACATTATAGTATACTGAATCACTTTCATGAAACCTGTTGACACATAACAGATGCCTGCCATTTTATATTTGCAAACTAAGAGAAACTGTACAGCCAACGGTTACCCTCGTGTGCGAACAGCGCTGCCGTCTTCAGACTGAGACAGAGAGAGGACCCGGGCGGGAGACTGAGGCTCCTTCAGATTGTAGAACCTGTGGAGTTGAGGAGACAAGAGAGTGGAGATGAAGGTCCCACATTGACTCTTGGGGTCTCTTGCCTGGGCCTAAATCAGCTCAAGGAACCCACAGCAGATTGGTACTGCAGGGATGAGGCGTCCTTCACCTGAGGGTGTTGTCAGACGTCAGCAGCACAAGGTGTGGCTCCTCGGTCTCACTGGGGTACCAGGCGGCATGTCTCAAGGATACCAGACCGGAGCTGGTAAAGAAGCGTTCAGCCACCGGGATGGTCCTGCCCAGACAGAGAAGCCACAGTTACGACCAGTCAATGAATAACCAGTCTCTCATTTCTCTAATACCGAGGGTACTAAAGCGATGGCGCAGCACTGAGAGAGAGAAACTGGAGACCTGAACACCAATCTTACAACACTGAGCTTATTCATGGCCGTGAAGACTTCACACTCTCCTTAAAGCATTGCAGTACATTAAGATGGGTGGGGAGGGAGCAAATGCAGTCGCAGAGCACTGGAATTGTTTGACAGCTCTACACTTCTCTGGGGAGGAGAGGGTGTCTCGGCTGGGAACAATATGGTTTGGCGTAATTCCCTCCTTCAGCCCGCAGTGCAACTTCCTCGCTTAGTGCAACTCAGGAGGGACACAGATATACCCTTTTACTGCCGAGTAATTAGCTAGAACAGTATGAGGTTCCTCTCAATCACACCGCATGGATTTTAAGATCTTAAAGGGGCAATTCCTGTTTAACGATGCTAGATTCTCGTCTATAACGCACAGTTGAGATGACATTACTGAGGCATTTGGTGGCAGCTGTGATCTCTTCATCGGCAGACAGCATCCTTTCATCCTGAACTACAACGAACGCATGCCGGTGTTTTGATCAAGGCAGCAGTGGTTCTTCTGTTCCACATCAAAGGAGGCCATCTCAGTGTGATCTTTCATCTTTCGTTAAAATTACATGCAGCATCCCAAGCAGCAGAAACTTCTCCCCGAGCACCACAGCAACCGTTAAAACAATCGGGCTAGTGCAGTTCTGTTTAAGTTCAGTCCAATTGATGGATCTGTACGCTCCGAGATAACGCAACACGACCCTGGAACTGCTACCAAGGAAACGGACTACTGCACTGCCTGTAAAAGCTGCAATCGACAGTTTATTATGTTTTCTCTGCTAAATGTAATGACCTTGACGAGACATAGAACAAGACTATAAAATACTTAATGGGATTACCGTGTTCTTACACAGGAATTCATTTTAAAAGTGGCCCATATTGATCATTGTTTCTTCAGGACTATTTAGAAATTCATGCTTTCCACTTTTTCCATAGCAGATGATACTCAGATTATTTCTTATTATTTTTAGACATAGTTCAGAAGCAATGTTCCACCCATTTTTTACCGAGTCCATCTTTACAATGAACCCCAAAACCAGTGATGCTTGTAAGCAGTTTTCAATAGACTATGAACGCTCAGAAAATTTCATCAGACAATTGCAATTCTGTCAACACCCTGGTAGTTGCATTATGTGGATTCTTGTGCACCTGCTAATGATCAGAGCTGCCAAAATCCACCGCCCAACTGCCCAGATTTTAGTTTACCTCTCTGTCAAAATGTTTTAGTTTTTTTTAAAGTGAGAATAAATCAAAATGAATGTCCAGAATGGGATGAAGAGACAATTCCAAATATAACCGATTCCCAATTCCCCCCCAATTTTAAATGTAATATTTGATTCTAAATATAGAATAAAATAGTCAACTACATGACTAGGATTTATTTTCAATCCTTCAACTATAAAATGAGAAAAAAAAATAGTTTCATAGTTTTTCCTAATTAAATCACAGGCAGGAACGCTGTTGTTTGAAAGAGAAACCAAAATCATTGGGAATTTAAGTATTTTCCATTCAGCATACATTCATTAAAAAAGCAAAGTAGTTTGTGGGGGAAAACTAAAACTACCAGGAGTCTTTTGGTTCCGATTCTCAGGTTCTGTTACATCAATAGTGTCCCAATCATTTCTCACATTAACATGTAAGTGCACAGAATAATGCAAAGCAGGTTAAAGGTTATACGATGGGTTGTGTTGCATTAGTAATGCAGTTTTCCTATTACTTTTAATGACGTTTATTTTTTTAACAATTAGCCTATACAGTTTGCTGATTTAAAGCAAACTTATTGGGCTTAGTTTTATTCAACATCATTTTCACAGACTTTGTGAATTGATGCAAAACATGTCAGGAAAGACATATAAAGCAAGCAAATTAAAAACGTTTTAATATAGGTTTTTGCACTTGTTTTTTCTTGAAACAAGTTTCATAAACATTGCAATAATTCAAATTAAAGAAGTATCTTATGTGTTCTGGCTTTAGCTGTTCTCTCTCTCACACACTATATATGTAGGTTTAAGAATCGAATTCGAACTCTGAGATGGAACCGATTCTGGAATCCTCTCCCACATCTTTGGAAAGGTCCATCCCCACCGCCGGCCACTCACTTGCAGTTGACCCGGGCCCGGCCGCCCTCAAACTCCGACCTCTTTCCCCAGCGCTGCGGCAGCTCCAGCACCGTGGCGCCCCGCAGCCCGATCAGAGCCACATGGAACTGCGTGGGGCTCAGCAGCACCTGGCACACCTCGAACAGCGGCGGGTTGATGCACAGCAGGGTCTGGGGGGAGAGTCAGGACAGCGCATTGACAGCTGGAGGTCACCGGCACGGCCCCCTGCTCTTATTCCCCAACCAGCATGTTTACACGTGTATTTCACTGTCACTCATTTCATTACATTCAATACATCCAGTGACTTCATTATAGAGATTTAGTGCAGGATCAACTTCATAAACGGACATGTGTGCGAGTGGATACATACATGCACACACACGCACTTAATAAAAGGCCTTGTATTCATTTAACGTGTTACACTCCGGCCAGATGACGGGCACCGGACTCACCTGGTACTTGGCACCATCGCAGCCCTCTTCTGAATTGAGGTACCGCAGGTTTGTGGTGTAGAAGACCTTGTCGGCTTCGTCCCAAACGAACAGGTCTCCATTCAGACAAAAGGCGAGATTCTTAGCCGACGTCCTGCCGCTTCCCCGGCGCTGGAAACCCGCATTCTCTCGCAGTTTGGTGAAGATTTCATGGCCCGGTAACTCACTCCTCCACCGCTCCCCTGCCAAAGCCGCCATCTTCCACACTTCCAGATAATAACCGCAGCTCGGCGTGATGGGATGACGTCTCAATTGAAGTAACCAATAGGATCGTCGTTGGGGGAAAGGGCGGGGATTTTTCAAAGTTCAATTGACCAATAGGAATAAGAGGAGCGGTGACGTCATATTTATGCGCAGTCCAAAAGTCCCATGCGAATCGTAGTCTTCAATGAAAATGAAATATAAATCATTAATTCAAGTTATCTTCAAAATGTAGTTCACTAATACGACGTTTAATAATGTAACAATTAGATTATGTAACGCTTTGAATATGTGTTTCCATGTTATAGGCCTATATATTAAGACACTACAAGTATTCGATACAAATTGAATCCGATGTTACATATTTCGAGTACAAATAGACAATAGTACATCAAATATTAAAATCCTTAAAGGTAAGGGTTACATCACTCTTCAATTGCATTAGCTAAATAAGTCTCATTAGCTACGGGAAATATACACTCACCTAAAGGATTATTAGGAACACCTGTTCAATTTCTCATTAATGCAATTATCTAACCAACCAATCACATGGCAGTTGCTTCAATGCATTTAGGGGTGTGGTCCTGGTCAAGACAATCTCCTGAACTCCAAACTGAATGTCTGAATGGGAAAGAAAGGTGATTTAAGCAATTTTGAGCGTGGCATGGTTGTTGGTGCCAGACGGGCCGGTCTGAGTATTTCACAATCTGCTCAGTTACTGGGATTTTCACGCACAACCATTTCTAGGGTTTACAAAGAATGGTGTGAAAAGGGAAAAACATCCAGTATGCGGCAGTCCTGTGGGCGAAAATGCCTTGTTGATGCTAGAGGTCAGAGGAGAATGGGCCGACTGATTCAAGCTGATAGAAGAGCAACTTTGACTGAAATAACCACTCGTTACAACCGAGGTATTCAGCAAAGCATTTGTGAAGACACAACACGTACAACCTTGAGGCGGATGGGCTACAACAGCAGAAGACCCCACCGGGTACCACTCATCTCCACTACAAATAGGAAAAAGAGGCTACAATTTGCACAAGCTCACCAAAATTGGACAGTTGAAGACTGGAAAAATGTTGCCTGGTCTGATGAGTCTCCATTTCTGTTGAGACATTCAGATGGTAGAGTCAGAAATTTGGCGTAAACAGAATGAGAACATGGATCCATCATGCCTTGTTACCACTGTGCAGGCTGGTGGTGGTGGTGTAATGGTGTGGGGGATGTTTTCTTGGCACACTTTAGGCCCCTTAGTGCCAATTGGGCATCGTTTAAATGCCACGGCCTACCTGAGCATTGTTTCTGACCATGTCCATCCCTTTATGACCACCATGTACCCATCCTATGATGGCTACTTCCAGCAGGATAATGCACCATGTCACAAAGGTCCAATCATTTCAAATTGGTTTCTTGAACATGACAATGAGTTCACTGTACTAAACTGGCCCCCACAGTCACCAGATCTCAACCCAATAGAGCATCTTTGGGATGTGGTGGAACGGGAGCTTCGTGCCCTGGATGTGCATCCCACAAATCTCCATCAACTGCAAGATGCTATCCTATCGATATGGGCCAACATTTCTAAAGAATGCGTTCAGCACCTTGTTGAATCAATGCCACGTAGAATTAAGGCAGTTCTGAAGGCGAAAGGGGGTCAAACACAGTATTAGTATAGTGTTCCTAATAATCCTTTAGGTGAGTGTATATATAGCCTATTAATATTGGATCACAGTTTGCATTTGTGTTCTTCTAAACCAGCCGTGTGTGAATTCTCACAACCCATTACATGTGTTAGAAAACATGTGTCTTAATATTAAGTTAATGTACGTTTGCATTTAATTTATAATTTCAATGTAAAAGTTTAACTCGGGATTTTTTATCTCCTGTCTGTACTGATACCGAAAAGTGGTGTTTATGTTTTTTTCTGTTGTATATTGTCTAAATAAAGACGTCATTTGTCCCGTTTAAAACTCGAAACCCATAATAGCCCGAGCACTAAACGCATTATACACTTCACGCTAAAACACAAAGGTCCGTGAATGTGCAATAGGATGCGCTCTGAAAGACGTTAACTAGCATTATTGCTTTTTCTTCCCATTTCCTATAGGGTCTTACAATGGGTTCATCAATCTTGTTGGACGTTCTCTTTTATTAAACCTTTGACGCAGTTTTAATTAGCCATTTTAACTCTTAAACGGCCTCAGCACTGCTGCAACCCCGTCCTCCTCTGCTTGCTAAGCTTTCTTTATATATCAATACCCGGTCATCAGTTTAAAATTGAAGATGGAATAACAAGACTCAGTTTCAGTGTAATATCTGTCATGAGAGAGTTGAATGCGGACAATAACACAAATATTGTTTCAAATCGACCCGGCTGTTGAGGGGTTAACCTACTCAACGAGCACCGCCTTGTGGACGTGGGCGGCACTGCAGCTCGGCGTGTCGGCTCCACTCGCATTGTCTCCGGGCTTCAGCGGCGCGGTGCTGCCCTCACTCCGCGGCCAGCTGCGGCACCATGAGCATCTGTGGACCGCAGGCGGGATGGGACTGAGCCCGCTGTCCTGAGCCAGCCGTGACAGAGCAGCATGTCCCGCAGCAAACGGGACCAGAGATCCAGCCCGGACGGGTTCAGGGTCCTCAGCACCGGGGAGCTGCGGGATCTCTTACAAGATGAAGACAAGATGGACCAGATCGTCAAACTCAGTGAAAAGGTTATTATTATTATTATTATTATTATTATTGGGTTGAATCCTAGTAAATATGTGATTGCATGTTGCATGTGTTGTTCCTATACGAGATGTATGGTGTCCCACCGTTTGATACACAATGCAATCTTGTTCGCAATGTGGGGCTTGTAAACAGTGGAGATGCTACACGTCCTGAACATAAACGTAGTAGAGCAACATGAGAGGTTGGTATATCTCGGTTGATGCCCCGCGTTTGTGCACATGTTCCCAACACAAAACCTCATATTTGCTCACAGAAATATGCGCCTCGGTAGAGATAATGACACATATATCATATGTTCTGTTCAAAAAGTCGCAAACCTCATATTTGCTCACAGAAATACACGCATATATGTATATCAGATGTTCTATTCAGTAAGTATTGTGTGATTGGAGACTAAGTATCCCGCAAATGAAACAATTGTCCTCTGCTGAATACACAATTCCGCGGAGTGCTGAGGTGTTATACTAATCCACAACAGGCTGGGTGTTTATGGGGTAACACTTTACGATAATGGGCTGTAATTCAGACTGAATTGATGTCTGAATCCCACAGGAGTGACACATGACTGCACTTCCACTGCTGCTGATCACACATAAACCCCAACCACATCTCTACAGCGCACCCTCACCTCGTTACACATTTAACGCAGATGAAGTGCACACGGTATACATGTGGTATTTAAACACGAATCCACTGAGAACTGGTGCCCATGTGTTGCCCATGTGTTGCCCAGCAGTGCGGCCGGTCTGCTTTGTGCTGGTTATACGTCTTATTTCCACATGCACGGATTGCACACCCTGATCTAAAGTCGCATCACTTGCAGTCAGTAGCGCGGTTTGATTGCAAGAAGCACCAGGTGCAGAAAGGAGATCTGCAAAAAGCCGTGCAGAGGAAGCATCCGCAGTCGTATGAGCAGACTGTGGTCCAAGTGTCGGATACCAGGCTTGCTATTTTCCCTGCACCGGTCGAGTAGACGTATTCAGAGCTGCTGCTAGTCCACTGCCTTTTGATTGAGTGAACCCGGCCATATAGTACAGCTTTGGGAGATTTGATTTTAATGCACCTATATGTGCTGACCCACCCTGTTGCCTGCGGCCAAAATCAGCCCCCGATTCAATTGTTCCAGCCTAATCTCATTGACGCCGTCACAGTGAAATGTAACGAATAAGAGCAGATGGATATAATTCAGAGACTCGTTTTTAGATAATGGACAACTTTAATATGCACTCTGCAGTTTGAACAACGGGGACATGCTCAATTTGCAGACATGATTATTCTTAATTGCTACTGCTAAGGGGAAGCTGGAAAGCATATGAGATGCTGATTTGTTTGATGTTTTTTTTTTTTTTTTGGGGGGGGGATTGCTGGTGCTGTGTAGCTGGGAAAAAATCTTTCGAAATGCAGATTTCACTTCTATGTCTCGATGTCAAGCAATTCCCGTTGCCTCTGCAGCAGAAAGTAGTGATTGAAATATCAATGCATAAGTAAAGGAACTGCTGAATTGTATATCCAGTGCCGGGAGAGACCAATTGGATTAGACTTTGCCACATGTATCAATGCTATGTCATTCCACCATGACATGAAGCGATTAGGGCTGCACTGCACCTGTGCATGCCGTGTTGAACGGCGAGTAACGATCTTTCGCAGGCGAGCCCATGGTGACGTCATGCGATGGGTGTCCATGACGGAGCTGAGGTGAGGAATCCTAAAAGTGACGTCACACGTTTTTAGGGTGCGTTTTGCTGCTCTGGCCAGGTTGTATGGTTGTGTGTTTTTGTGGTGTGGTCACTGGACCCAGCGCTCCCAGATCATCTGAACCAGTGAACCCAGTAGGAGAATCGGTCCTCAGTTCATGGTCGCTAGGGGGATTGTGGGGTCTTGACATAGGCTGTAGCAAAATTAAATCAACTAGAATTAATGAAAAAGAAATATGACACATTACACTGTGTGTATATCTATATGTATTCCACAATTCAAGGTATGCAAGTCTGTAATTGATTGATTCCTAAAAACATTATATATGTATTTTTTAAGTTCGACAATACAATTAAATTACTTGAAACAAACTACCTTTGGTACACTCTTAGAACTAATGTGTTAAATTTACATATTTTGTGTGTATTCAAGGACAATACAACTTTGTGTTAAAATTCACCAAAGCACAACACAATAATGTATCTTTTTAACACAAGTCTGGGTGGGAAAAACACATTATTAGTGTTGTAATTTGGTGAATTTGAACACACAGTTGTATTGTCCTTAAACAAACATACAATGTTTAAATTTACCACATTAGTTCTGAGAGCATATACATAATGCTGTCTAATACGTTGGCCTATTTATAGAGATATATTTTGATATACATGATTTATACCTGTTGGTTCTTCAATAACACTCATCATTGATGCAACTACAATATTTTCAACCACTGCCATTTTTATCAACCAGGTCAATTTTTGCGTAATGGTCACAAATTCTTGGTCACAGTTGACTGCCCAGTTGTGTTGTGGTCAAAATGCAAAAAATGAGCCCCTAGCCTAACATGTGACTTTTAAAACCGTGGTCTTTAAAATGGCAATTAATAGATTTTTAATTCAATTGTCAGTGGACACATGGGTAACACTAACCATCTGTGGAGCCTTCAGTGGATTATTAATTGAGCAGGTCTATGTTTTTAATTAAACTCGACCAGCACGGTAACCGTGCAAAATGGGATTCATCATCAGCCTCAGCCAAGCGCAACGGATGTGTCAAGATCTGCCTCTCTCTGTCTGGGCAGATCCAATTAAAATCATCTGTACGTTATCACCATTTATTTTTAAGACACTCAATTATCCCCCCCCCCAGCAACAACCTAGCGATTTCTATCCAGTCAAACGCGGGAGATATCTGACACCCTTAAGATGCACATGGATTGGTCACGGTTTATATTTTCAATAAAGATAGAAAACAAGTCGTTATCTGCACAAGAGCCTGTGGCCCATTTGCTCATTTTGATCGCCTCTCGAATGTTGTGCTCATACATTTCACTGATAACGAGAACATTTGGCTGATGTGGCAAATAATATGTTTTAATGCAAGAAAACCACCAAGTGACAGTGCACTAATGTGCTTTTCTTCAAAGGCCTTGGAAATAAGTCATTTCCACAAGAAGAATATAGCAATGTTTGTCATCAATTCTTAAACAAGCCCAGCTTTAGTTTACATAGTGCTCTTTCAGCCCCAAAGCAAGGATCCCAAAGTGTTTCACGAAGACGTTTGGGGTAAACAATGACATCTGGGAGAAGGAATGGGCCAGGAAATGGAAGTTATTCCAATTCTTTTGAGGGGAATGTGAGCAATCAAGCGTTTATAAATCTGTTTGGCATTTGGCTTCAATATTGACGTTAAGTTGCCCAGCTGTTTTAAAGAATAGGGCCTTAAATGTCCACAGTGATGAATACGTCTGTAGGACATGGTGCTATAGTACTGTTGCTGTGCATCCTCATTTTCATAGGAAAATAACCATCAATGGAAATTGGCCCAATTCGGGATTTTGCTGAGACTAGGGAGCAGCATGAAATTAGATCATATTGGCACCTGGATTATTTCTGTCTGTCTGTCTATTGTAATCGTTGAGAGCTTGCTTTAAAACACAATATCTATGGATTTTACAAAAAATATTGTCTCTCAAAGTATAAAACATTATTTTATTGACAATTGCATCAAGTGTGTTTTGGTGGTGGCTTTTTCTTAACAGTTGCTTTGTTTTATTGCTGTACTTCAGTTGTATGGTTTATTGAGCAATATAAACGTACCATTAAAACACAATACACAATCATGAAGGGATTCTGCTGTTTGTTTTTCCGTGTTTATGCCCCAGTTCTTTTTCATTGTCGTATTATCGCTATATTTGCTAGTTTAAACACTAGGTCTGCGCACTAAATGAGAAGAGCTGGTTCTGCCTCGAAGCAGAAGGCTTTGAAAGTGTGTCATGAGAGTATTTAACTCACCAGAGATAAATTTTTTTCTCCTCTAAACAAGACGGAGGATGTAAAAAAAGGAATTACCCTGGAGGAAAAACAGCCAATATTAAAAAAGTGAAAAAAGGCAAAAAAAAGAACAAAAAACAGCTCTTCTAAATATTGACACTGCTGACAACCTTAAATTATTTGTGTAGGTCCCCCGTGCCAGCCCCCAGTCTCTGAGAGTAGGTATTAGACTCTGTTCAAACAATGGCCTTCTAAATATAGTAAGCAGGTTTCAGAAGTCTTTCCTCTCTCTCTTTCTCTCCCTGCAGTTGCAAGGTCTCCAGTTCTGTGGTTTTTGATCATTATTTTCGTTAATCAAAGGATAGAAATGCAGTTTTTAGTTTTTCCTCCCATATTTATTTTCTTCGCCTTAATATTACCTGCTGAATGAAAACATGTATTCCAGTATAGAAATGGCTCTTTTTAGAGTTTATTTATTACATGTTCTGTGCTGTGGCTTTCCCCTGTGGGGTAGTAATCCTTCAGGGGGGTACATTGTCTCCTTCAAGGTAAATGAGCTTGTGAGACTTTGTGATGTCACTTCTGCTCAGTGAGACACATGGGCGACGGTTAGCGATCTTTGCATGTGTGGCTGGCTGGCGCTTCTGTGAAAGTACCTGTTTTGAAAGATATTTTTATCTCTGTCAATGATGTAAAAAGCTGAGCAGAAAAAGCCAACAAGCAAACCACAGAGTTTAAGAGCAAAGAGTATGGAACTGAGGCACAAGTAATAATAATAAAAAAGGTGGATTTAACACCTTATACGTTTTTTGCTGGGGCAGGGATTGAGTCCAGTCAACTTAACTGACCGTTCAGGACATAAAGATGTGTTTCCAAAGAAGTAGAAAGAGGTCTGATTTATTCATGTTTTGGCACAAGAGGCTCTTTAAATGGAGTGTGGAATAGGCTGCAGTGTCGTCTTTCACCGAGGAGACGCACAGCTTCATGGCAGCTTTCCCTCCGAGTTCAAACTGTACTGCAGTCATTCAAAAACCGCCCGGTCCACCCAGCGTCGCCTGCTGAGAAAACACACACACACTCGCACACACACAGACACAGAAAACAAAGAAACAGATTTTTTTACATCTGAATTCAACTAAAGCAAAAAATGGTCTTGTGGGCTTCAGACAATTACTTGCAAAGTCAACATTTCATTGTGTGGTTTTATGTGAATGCTGGAACTGTGCGAAAGCCTGCCATTAAGCATTTTTGGACGCCCTCCTCGTTTCTGACCACAGCCTGTAACCAGTGTGTTAACCCCTTAGTGCCCGGCATTCCCTGTGTGTTAGGAGGTGAAGATGCCTGTAATGAGATCAGCACACAAGCTGGCTATGAAATTGAATTAGTAGAATAGAGGCATGAATGGGTTAAGATGAGTTTTGAGAGGAAACTTTCATCTAAGGGCCAGAGCATTCGCAGTACCACAGAAACTCTTACTCATGCGTCTGTGTTTTTCTCATTGCGAATGCTGTGCTTGTGGCCCTCTGTCTAGCGGCACCATTAGACCGTGTGCTCCCTGCTCAGCCTGGATTGTCATCAGCCTGAGATTTCTCTCCACGTCACCTTCACAAGGGTCACACCTAAAGAGATGTTGTGCATTTTCCAACTTGGCCAGCATATTGAAAGATAATAATGCCTGTGTATTTCCCCTTTAACCTTGACTCTTGGTTCTGCAGAAGTGCATTATGGGTACAGTATGTCTTAATCATAAATTGTATTATGAATATTCTTCTTGTGTTTACACTGAAAGAAAGGTTAGTTTTTTTCTGTGCATTTTTTAATAAAGTGTCCCATATTTGGTACACTACAGCTGAGGCGAAAACTAAAATGTGACCAAGCCGGGAAACTTCACCTGAATGAGTTAACTGCATTCTTCTCTGATGTTTGGCTTCATACTTGTAACATCCTGTTACATGCTCTGTGCGACTCCCTGCTGTTGTTTTACATATGGATTCTTATTCGCCATGGTGAGTAAATCCGCTCTCATGGTATGTCCTTATGTTCAAAGTATTCTAGATTAAAAAATATATATACGCCACCACAGTTAATTCCAAAGCCTTCTAAGCCACTCTTATGGTTATTGCATTTCTGTGACCGTTTTTATCTGATGGAGAATCAAAATGATCTTTATACTCAGATAAATTAGTGGTGGAAAAATTCACAAAATAATGCTTGGGATGCTGCCAAGTGAATCCTGAGTGCCACAGATCAGCTGGATTTAGTTATAGATTCATTCTGAGGCGCTGTAGGGCTGAGGTTTTTCTTCTGGACTTACTTAAAAAGGGGAAGAAAAAAAGGTCATATCAGACATGTAAATCTTTGTCTTGCTGGATCTGGTTGTTGAGTGAAAGGCAGAGAAACTTGGGTCTTGGGTTGAAGGCTACAGAAAAAGCTCTCTGATCACAGTTGAATCATTGCAGATTCGCTGTTGATGGCTGTAATTCTTTTCATCCATCTCTTTTTACTATGCTTATTTATTAATTCATCCTGTTTGTTCCATTTGCATGAGTGAAATCCCATATTTAAACTTGAGTGCAACAATGTGTCATGAGAATGAAAAATGATTGCCTGGGAATCATTGGCAAAGGGGAAAAGGGGTCCTCTCCAGACACTTAGGTAATTATAACAAAACAAAACAAAACGCAACAACAAAAGAGCTAAATCACTCCCCTGTGTTTTGTTTTCATACCCTTTCAGACTGATGCGTTTATTACAACAATCATAACAACAACAACAATTTGATTGGAAAGTGTCTGAAAATATTTTATCAGCATGTGATAGAGCTTTACGTAATCTATGTAATATTTCTATGGTAGTAGGCACCTTATTATCGGTGATAGTTTGTAGGATAGTCTAAGTCATGGTAATATTAAGGTTAGGAGAATTATGTCTGATAGTATGTGATATTGTAGCAGTAGTATAATTGAATATATATTTATTTTATTATTTACATTCAGGCCTTTACAACAAAATCGTATTTGGGACGTATGTAAGTTTGCAGATGCTAAGGCTTTTAAAAAAAAGAGCAGCCACACAATACTGTCCCAAGGAGGGCTTGTAATGCTTGTAAGTCACTTGTTCACGTGGGCAAAACAACTGGTTCAATCAACAGAGCTCTACTGAAATAAATACCAGAATTGTGGCCCAGGAGACCTGAGAGTTGTCCACCGCTTTTTCAAAGAATAGGGCCTTGAATTGATCCATCTGGCGGTGGTTTCCTATTTCATGTTGTATAAAACCAGCCGAATGTAATCTTTGGAATTCTGTGTCTTTCAAGGCCTCTCCCACCAGAAACGTGAATTTGAATCGTGGAAACAGTATCCCGATTTGACACATTCATCTTTGTAAAGTCTTAATACACCTTTATTCTTCTTCTTCACCGCATTGACCATCTTTCTTCAGTTCTTGGTGTTATGTAGGTATTAGACGTATAGTAGGCTCTCTGCAAAGTCCTTTTCATCTTTCTGGTATCGTATCTGTCTAGACTCGATTGTGCTTCCTGGGCGGTACTTGTCTCTTATTGCTCTTCTGCTGCAGCGGGACTCTTTGTGAAACCATCAATAAGAGGCTCTGCAGTGTCATTCTTTAAAAAGAACAGCTGTTGTGTTTTAAACTGACCGCGCTGGCCAGTTCATGTTTCTCAATGTGCCTCGATGTGTCCAGTTCCAGGAGCTGCAGGTGGAACGAGAGACCCTGTTGAGCACCAATCGCAGCCTGGCAGAGGAGAGCCTGTCCATGCGGCCGCGGCTCCAGAACGGAAAACTGCAGCTGGCCGACAGGTACCACACACTGGACAAACTGGCCGCCACCTGCAGGGACAAGCAGAACCACGTCGGTGAGTCCTTCTCCTTCTCCTTCTCCTTCTCCCAGTAAAAACAATGTTACACACAAAACACATAACGTTTTAATTGTTGAAATAAAATGTTACAAACACAAATGCTCTTCCCATCTTGTTTGATTGGTTTGCTGATAGTTTGTCGACCCAAGAAATGCGTCACACCTCTCCTTAAAGGATCCTTGTGAGTGAATTTCCACATCACAGTCAAGTGGTGGTTCGTTTTCTAAAATGATCCCTCAAATTGATATCATCACTGAGATTTCTGTACTCTCCGTGACTCAGAGTTTATCACTGTATCTACATGCCCACAAAAGGTGTAAAAACTGTTCACTAGTTACTGTTCTCAATCGACCTTATTTGACATTCCCAAGTAGTGCATATTATATGTGTTTCAAACTAAAATCTATTGGACACTTCCAGAGTATCAGGTTAAGTATAGCAACAAATCACTGAGGATGTCTTTCTTGTTTCGGCTGTATCTTGACTTTGTTTACCAATATCCCACATGCCACACACGCCCCTGTGCTGCATTTTTGCTCCATTGATCCACACAGGATCTCACAAACCTCTTCAGATCAGTCCGTGCCTCCCTTCCCTGCCCACACCTTTCTCTAACTGCACTTCTGAATCATTGTTGCTTGTGTCAAGGTCTCTTCCCCCTCTTGAGCAGATCCTCAGCTGGGTGTTGGCGACCTGGGCTCTCGCCAAGAGGCCTCCACACCTAACATCCCCACTCTCTTTCAACGCTAGCCAACAATAACAGCAATGTATCGCTCAAAAACAGTCCTCAAGTGGAGAGCTGGGTTGGTTTTGCAGTCTGCTATTTAAGGAGCGGTGTTGATGTTATTCATTTGCACAACATTATCATCTCTGTTGTATTTGGTACCATATGTCGAAGTGTCTTCTGAGCTATTCTGGGGCATATTTGACACTGCGGTTGTCCTTTTAAACTGTTGTTTAATCTCCAAGGCCCTAGTAGTGTGTTGTCCTCACCTTCAGAGAAGTCAAGGAACTCAACAAAATAGTGTTCTGACGTTGTAGCTCTAAAGGGGGGGATTAATATAATTTTAAATATATGTAATTCAAATTAAACGTTAACCTATCCCCCCCTGAAACACAGGTAAGCAAGCCTGAGCTATATTGACTAAACAATCCATCCAGAGAGTTGCTCTGTTGTGAAGGAATATAGTTAGAGTACTATCTACAACCCAGGCAGAAACCACATAATCCTCGATAGTGACAGCTCAGACCTCAAACCTGAATCATTTTGTTCCACTCTCTCGGCCGTAGTGGTCTCTGTGTGGCCTAGCACTGGCTGGGAAACAAAAGGCTTTTATTGATTGTGACGATGCGGTGGTCTTTGAAGGACTGGAAAGGAAAATGCAACATTTTGAAAAGAACAATTTCCATTCAGGACTTCTAACAATGTTATTCTACCTCCCACACACAGCCAAATATTTGTGTGAGTGGTTCAGGAAAAACAAACACAACGTCCGCTGCTCTCTCAGGATAAGTTGGAAATGGGAAGCCCCATTTTTAGGCCGACACATCCTTTTCGAGAATGTTTACGGTTTTGTTTTCACAGAGGGAATAAGGTTGACCGCCGTACAAATGTAACTTCTTGTTTTGGAGATGGAACACGCACACAGATTTGGCTGGAAAAAAGTTTGATTCTGTCCATGAATGGGACTGGTCTCTCACACAACGGACACTACAGCGTCCCGTTTAAGGTCACTGTCAGTTTGTCCCAAGATAATTACAGCCAAATTTACAACAGCTCCCACTATAGCCACTGTGGAGCAATATGAAGTGATTGTATTAGTTTTGGTGAAGATCGTCACACAGGAGTCAGAGGACTGATCCTGCATAGTATGGCAGACCATTTGACTTTAACCGCACAAATGCAAGAGGCATTGGGTGGACTAGTTTCAGGAAGTGGAAACAAAAGAGATTAACAGGTTAACAAGAATCGAATGCGACTGCTGATGTCAAATAGCGAAGCTATGGCGATTCTGTGGCACCTCTCTACTGAGACGCGTCTAGTGCGTTGTAGTGCGTCTCACCTGCTCCTGAGGCCGACCTTCCCAGTCTGTGGAGAAAACGTCTATTCTGTGTTGGAATGTGGGTGGATTATCCTGTCGCACTGTACCGGCCCCCCACTGTCCTGTCAGACAGGATGGGCGTGAGCTTCCTTCCTTACTGAACATCTGATTTCTTGTTTTAGAAGTGGTGGAAGAAAAACAGAGGAATCCTCGACACAGTGAGGGGGAAACACGTGATGCAGGGGGGCCAAACGCAACCAGGCAGATGGAGTGTAATCTCAGCTGCTTTGAGTGGGCAAGCGTGAAATACCACCAACATCCCTAAGTTGTTCATACTTGAAAAGAAAATGAGCTCATATAAACACACGTGCTGAATGCTCTTCTTTAGTTTAGATTAGAGATGTTTCTTCACAATGAGTTGAAGAGCTAAACAAATCAAAACGAGAGACGTAGAGACCATCCAGAAAGGCCCAAGGCCCTGAAAGCTATTCATCTCACAAGAGCCTCCCCTAGAGATTGCTGAGAAAGCCGTGGTCAGTCCACCCACATGTACTGTTCTTGTTCGTCCCGGGCAGCTGCGGTCTGACAGGAAGAGGGACCCCCTGTCAAGAGCGAAGGCCCTTCCGGCTTGCAGCGACAGTGAAACAAGTGAACTGTGAGCAGAGCTAATGTCACCATCTGGAGCCACGACAATGCGGGGCTGTGGGCGGGGAAACTTGGCCACCACAAGACAGAAAAATAAACGAATCCGTCCTTCTTCTAAGAAGAAAAAAGAAAAACGCTGGGAAGAAACGTCGACATTTGGCTTCAATTATTGCCGACTGACTTTGCTGCTGAGGTGGGACTGGGGTCTGATGTGTGGGTGTGTGTCAGTGAGAGTTTGACTGGTGTGAACATCTCTAATGACATAAGAGTTTCCACTTGCGAGTGTGTGGAAAGAGTGGTGAGAATAGTTGCAGAGCGTGATCAAAGCCTCTGAATTTCTGGTCACACTACATGCCTAGCCGCATGATCCCATGACCTGCCCTTTAAATTTTTACAGCTGGCGTTTAAACAAGTGGGGATGTAAAGAGACCTATAAAACCTGCAGGACTGTGCCCCCCCACAGGACTTCAATTCTTGGAGGCCCATGGTCAGTCCTCCAGCAAGATCTCCACATTTCTTGGTCTGTCCCTCCCACCCTTCTCTAAACTCCATTGACGGTTGAGTTGAGAAAAGTCTGTGGCGATTTCCTGTGCATCCAATGGTTGTACAGTATTTAGCGCTGGTGCTGTTATTCTTTGCACCGTGTTATGAGTGCTGTTTGCTTGGAAATGCAATAAATAAATAATTGTAATATCAGCAGTAGTGCACACAGATGTATAAAACATGTACAAGGCAGTTCGTCAGCATGCACACTCAGCACCACGATACAAGCTCGTTAATTACAGGCACGAGGCATCAAGGTGTCAGATTGCTGCCTGAAAATATCTGATACTTTCTACTTCAGAGGTGTTGAGGCACTTTGCGTGTTAGGTTTAAATAGCATTGGGGAAAGAAGCAGTTCTTGAGACATTGGAGTCTTAAAGGAGTAGTTTCAATTGTCACATGAGTCCTGTGCAGCATTCAGATACTTCCCCCACTTTCACAGTTGAAGAATCCTATTTGGAGAGTGTAGTGACACAGTAGTGTGAGGAGACTCTCCCGCTGCAAAAACAAACAAGAACAAGAAAAGAGGTTCTTCAATTAGCATGTCAGGATGGTGCAAATTGTGTAAATACACATTCATCCGGATGTGAGACAGGTAGTGAGCACCAGTGACAGGAAATAAGCCGTAGGCATCTCCATTATCGAGCACTTGCCTCAAACCGATGCTTAGACGATGGTTAAAAGTTTATAAAAAGTGCAAGTGTCTTTAT